>NC_069501.1:1294318286-1294412371 GCF_027579735.1 Bombina bombina
TCGGCCCGTATAATGAGAGCCTTTCCCGAACAATCCTGGTTTTTTCGTCACTAATCGTGGTCGGTGTTTCCGCCATTGTGAAGCTCTGATCCAGTTCGGTCAATTCTGCGATCAGCTCTCTCCTCGGCCGGTTGCTGGCGTACCCCCCTCTGCTTTCAAGTAAATCTTTTAGGGTTGTACGCTTCAATTTTTTCGTAAGCGCTCTCCATCCGTTCTGTACCTCTCCTAGGAAATCCAGGAAAATCCCGCCGCTGCCGCCAAATGTTACGGTTACCCTTAGTCTCGCTGAGAGATGGACCGCTTAGTAGCCTGGATCCCTATTGCTAAAGAGGGGAGAAGCTGCTTTCCATAGTATTCTATATGAGTCTCGCAAATATAGAATAATCTCCCTTAGCTGCAGTACAGCTAGGATACCCTTCTGCCCACAAAAACGAGTCAACGCTGCGATTGAGGGTCAAACAAGAACTCAGGACTGGGATGCCCAGCCTGCTTTTTATTAAGGTTACATGCACACAGGGCACTCCCAGGGGGAGAGGGGGGGAAGCACAAAATCCCCCATCACACATTTAGATAGAGAGCACTGTCCTTTGACAGGCCACAATAGGATTACAGTACTTAAGATAACAAGTTTACAAGTTCATCTTATCAATTAGCAGTCTGGCTCCAGAGGTGATTAGACAATAGTTTCTAAAAGCTGAAAAAAAAGAGTTAACTCTTTATGAAATGAAACTTGTTACAGTTTTCTTGGAGCCCTTCTTAGGCGCTGGCTTGCTGGTTCAGGCATTGCTGCTGGGAAATAAGCTCTTCACAACAGAATAACTAATGCTTCTGTAACACTGTGTTTACCTGGCTCTGATACTAGCCAGTGCCTCACATGCAGAGAATAGGACACTGTGTTTACCTGGCTCTGATACTAGTCAGTGCCTCACATGCAGAGAATAGGACACTGTGTTTACCTGGCTCTGATACTAGCCAGTGCCTCACATGCAGAGAATAGGACACTGTGTTTACCTGGCTCTGATACTAGCCAGTGCCTCACATGCAGAGAATAGGACACTGTGTTTACCTTGCTCTGATACTAGCCAGTGCCTCACATGCAGAGAATAGGACACTGTGTTTACCTGATACTAGCCAGTGCCTCACATGTAGAGAATAGGACACTGTGTTTACCTGATACTAGCCAGTGCCTCACATGTAGAGAATAGGACACTGTGTTTACCTGGCTCTGATACTAGCCAGTGCCTCACATGCAGAGAATAGGACACTGTGTTTACCTGGCTCTGATACTAGCCAGTGCCTCACATGCTGAGAATAGGACACTGTGTTTACCTGGCTCTGATACTAGCCAGTGCCTCACATGCAGAGAATAGGACACTGTGTTTACCTGGCTCTGATACTAGCCAGTGCCTCACATGCAGAGAATAGGATACTGTGTTTACCTGGCTCTGATACTAGCCAGTGCCTCACATGCAGAGAATAGGACACTGTGTTTACCTGGCTCTGATACTAGCCAGTGCCTCACATGCAGAGAATAGGATACTGTGTTTACCTGGCTCTGATACTAGCCAGTGCCTCACATGCAGAGAATAGGATACTGTGTTTACCTGGCTCTGATACTAGCCAGTGCCTCACATGCAGAGAATAGGATACTGTGTTTACCTGGCTCTGATACTAGCCAGTGCCTCACATGCAGAGAATAGGACACTGTGTTTACCTGGCTCTGATACTAGCCAGTGCCTCACATGCAGAGAATAGGACACTATGTTTACCTGGCTCTGATACTAGCCAGTGCCTCACATGCAGAGAATAGGACACTGTGTTTATCTGATACTAGCCAGTGCCTCACATGCAGAGAATAGGACACTGTGTTTATCTGATACTAGCCAGTGCCTCACATGCAGAGAATAGGACACTGTGTTTACCTGGCTCTGATACTAGCCAGTGCCTCACATGCAGAGAATAGGACACTGTGTTTACCTGGCTCTGATACTAACCAGTACCTCACATGCAGAGAATAGGACACTGTGTTTACCTGGCTCTGATACTAGCCAGTGCCTCACATGCAGAGAATAGGATACTGTGTTTACCTGGCTCTGATACTAGCCAGTGCCTCACATGCAGAGAATAGGACACTGTGTTTACCTGGCTCTGATACTAGCCAGTGCCTCACATGCAGAGAATAGGATACTGTGTTTACCTGGCTCTTATACTAGCCAGTGCCTCACATGCAGAGAATAGGATACTGTGTTTACCTGGCTCTGATACTAGCCAGTGCCTCACATGCAGAGAATAGGACACTGTGTTTACCTGGCTCTGATACTAGCCAGTGCCTCACATGCAGAGAATAGGACACTGTGTTTACCTGGCTCTGATACTAGCCAGTGCCTCACATGCAGAGAATAGGATACTGTTTTTACCTGGCTCTGATACTAGCTAGTGCCTCACATGCAGAGAATAGGACACTGTGTTTACCTTGCTCTGATACTAGCCAGTGCCTCACATGCAGAGAATAGGATACTGTGTTTACCTGGCTCTGATACTAGCTAGTGCCTCACATGCAGAGAATAGGACACTGTGTTTACCTGGCTCTGATACTAGCCAGTGCCTCATATGCAGGGAATAGGACACTGTGTTTACCTGGCTCTGATACTAGCCAGTGCCTCACATGCAGAGAATAGGACACTGTGTGAACCTCATACTAGCCAGTGCCTCACATGCAGAGAATAGGACACTGTGTTTACCTGATACTAGCCAGTGCCTCACATGCAGAGAATAGGACACTGTGTTTACCTGATACTAGCCAGTGCCTCACATGCAGAGAATATGACACTGTGTTTACCTGATACTAGCCAGTGCCTCACATGTAGAGAATAGGACACTGTGTTTACCTGATACTAGCCAGTGCTTACATGCAGAGAATAGGACACTGTGTTTACCTGGTTCTGATACTAGCCAGTGCCTCACATGCAGAGAATAGGACACTGTGTTTACCTGGCTCTGATACTAGCCAGTGCCTCACATGCAGAGAATAGGACACTGTATTTACCTGGCACTGATTCTAGCCAGTGCCTCACATGCAGAGAATAGGACACTGTGTTAACCTGGCTCTGATACTAGCCAGTGCCTCACATGCAGAGAATAGGACACTGTGTTTACCTGGTTCTGATACTAGCCAGTGCCTCACATGTAGAGAATAGGACACTGTGTTTACCTGATACTAGCCAGTGCTTACATGCAGAGAATAGGACACTGTGTTTACCTGGATCTGATACTAGCCAGTGCATAACAAGCAGAGAATAGGACACTGTGTTTACCTGGCTCTGATACTAGCCAGTGCCTCACATGCAGAGAATAAGACACTGTGTTTACCTGGCTCTGATACTAGCCAGTGCCTCACATGCAGAGAATAGGACACTGTGTTTACCTGGCTCTGATACTAGCCAGTGCCTCACATGCAGAGAATAGGATACTGTGTTTACCTGGCTCTGATACTAGCCAGTGCCTCACATGCAGAGAATAGGACACTGATTTTACCTGGCTCTGATACAAGCCAGTGCCTCACATGCAGATAATAGGACACTGTGTTTACCTGGCTCTGATACTAGCCAGTGCCTCAAATGCAGGGAATAGGACACTGTGTTTACCTGGCTCTGATACTAGCCAGTGCCTCACATGCAGAGAATAGGACACTGTGTTTACCTGGCTCTGATACTAACCAGTGCCTCACATGCAGAGAATAGGACACTGAGTTTACCTGGCTCTGATACTAGCCAGTGCCTCACATGCAGAGAATAGGACACTGTGTTTACCTGGCTCTGATACTAGCCAGTGCCTCAAATGCAGGGAATAGGACACTGTGTTTACCTGGCTCTGATACTAGCCAGTGCCTCACATGCAGAGAATAGGACACTGTGTTTACCTGGCTCTGATACTAGCCAGTGCCTCACATGCAGAGAATAGGACACTGTGTTTACCTGGCTCTGATACTAGCCAGTGCCTCACATGCAGAGAATAGGACAATGTGTTTACCTGGCTCTGATACTAGCCAGTGCCTCACATGCAGAGAATAGGACACTGTGTTTACCTGGCTCTGATACTAGCCAGTGCCTCACATGCAGAGAAAAGGACACTGTGTTTACCTGGCTCTGATACTAGCCAGTGCCTCACATGCAGAGAATAGGACACTGTGTTTACCTGGCTCTGATACTAGCCAGTGCCTCACATGCAGAGAATAGGACACTGTGTTTACCTGGCTCTGATACTAGCCAGTGCCTCACATGCAGAGAATAGGACTCTGTGTTTACCTGGCTCTGATACTAGCCAGTGCCTCACATGCAGAGAATAGGACACTGTGTTTACCTGGCTCTGATACTAGCCAGTGCCTTACATGCAGAGAATAGGACACTGTGTTTACCTGGCTCTGATACTAGCCAGTGCCTCACAGGCATAGAATAGGACACTGTGTTTACCTGGCTCTGATACTAGCCAGTGCCTCACATGCAGAGAATAGGACACTGTGTTTATCTGATACTAGCCAGTGCCTCACATGCAGAGAATAGGACACTGTGTTTACCTGGCTCTGATACTAGCCAGTGCCTCAAATGCAGGGAATAGGACACTGTGTTTACCTGGCTCTGATACTAGCCAGTGCCTCACATGCAGAGAATAGGACACTGTGTTTACCTGGCTCTGATACTAGCCAGTGCCTCACATGCAGAGAATAGGACACTGTGTTTACCTGGCTCTGATACTAGCCAGTGCCTCACATGCAGAGAATAGGACAATGTGTTTACCTGGCTCTGATACTAGCCAGTGCCTCACATGCAGAGAATAGGACACTGTGTTTACCTGGCTCTGATACTAGCCAGTGCCTCACATGCAGAGAAAAGGACACTGTGTTTACCTGGCTCTGATACTAGCCAGTGCCTCACATGCAGAGAATAGGACACTGTGTTTACCTGGCTCTGATACTAGCCAGTGCCTCACATGCAGAGAATAGGACACTGTGTTTACCTGGCTCTGATACTAGCCAGTGCCTCACATGCAGAGAATAGGACACTGTGTTTACCTGGCTCTGATACTAGCCAGTGCCTCACATGCAGAGAATAGGACACTGTGTTTACCTGGCTCTGATACTAGCCAGTGCCTCACATGCAGAGAATAGGACACTGTGTTTACCTGGCTCTGATACTAGCCAGTGCCTCACATGCAGAGAATAGGACACTGTGTTTACCTGGCTCTGATACTAGCCAGTGCCCTCACATGCAGAGAATAGGACACTGTGTTTACCTGGCTCTGATACTAGCCAGTGCCTCACATGCAGAGAATAGGACACTGTGTTTACCTGGCTCTGATACTAGCCAGTGCCTCACATGCAGAGAATAGGACACTGTGTTTACCTGGCTCTGATACTAGCCAGTGCCTCACATGCAGAGAATAGGACACTGTGTTTACCTGGCTCTGATACTAGCCAGTGCCTCACATGCAGAGAATAGGACACTGTGTTTACCTGGCTCTGATACTAGCCAGTGCCTCACATGCAGAGAATAGGACACTGTGTTTACCTGGCTCTGATACTAGCCAGTGCCTCACATGCAGAGAATAGGACACTGTGTTTACCTGGCTCTGATACTAGCCAGTGCCTCACATGCAGAGAATAGGACACTGTGTTTACCTGGCTCTGATACTAGCCAGTGCCTCACATGCAGAGAATAGGATACTGTGTTTACCTGGCTCTGATACTAGCCAGTGCCTCACATGCAGAGAATAGGATACTGTGTTTACCTGGCTCTGATACTAGCCAGTGCCTCACATGCAGAGAATAGGACAATGTGTTTACCTGGCTCTGATACTTGCCAGTGCCTCACATGCAGAGAATAGGATACTGTGTTTACCTGGCTCTGATACTAGCCAGTGCCTCACATGCAGAGAATAGGACACTGTGTTTACCTGGCTCTGATACTTGCCAGTGCCTCACATGCAGGGAATAGGACACTGTGTTTACCTGGCTCTGATACTAGCCAGTGCCTCACATGCAGAGAATATGACACTGTGTTTACCTGATACTAGCCAGTGCCTCACATGTAGAGAATAGGACACTGTGTTTACCTGATACTAGCCAGTGCCTCACATGCAGAGAATAGGACACTGTGTTTACCTGGTTCTGATACTAGCCAGTGCCTCACATGCAGAGAATAGGACACTGTGTTTACCTGGCTCTGATACTAGCCAGTGCCTCACATGCAGAGAATAGGACACTGTGTTTACCTGATACTAGCCAGTGCCTCACATGCAGAGAATAGGACACTGTGTTTACCTGGCTCTGATACTAGCCAGTGCCTCACATGCAGAGAATAGGACACTGTGTTTACCTGGCTCTGATACTAGCCAGTGCCTCACATGCAGAGAATAGGACACTGAATTTACCTGGCTCTGATACTAGCCAGTGCCTCACATGCAGAGAATAGGACACTGTGTTTACCTGGCTCTGATACTAGTCAGTGCCTCACATGCAGAGAATAGGACACTGTGTTTACCTGGCTCTTATACTAGCCAGTGCCTCACAGGCAGAGAATAGGACACTGTGTTTACCTTGCTCTGATACTAGCCAGTGCCTCAAATGCAGGGAATAGGACAGTGTTTTTACCTGGCTCTGATACTAGCCAGTGCCTCACATGCAGAGAATAGGACACTGTGCTTACCTGGCTCTGATACTAACCAGTGCCTCACATGCAGAGAATAGGACACTGAGTTTACCTGGCTCTGATACTAGCCAGTGCCTCACATGCAGAGAATAGGACACTGTATTTACCTGGCTCTGATACTAGCCAGTGCCTCAAATGCAGGGAATAGGACACTGTGTTTACCTGGCTCTGATACTAGCCAGTGCCTCACATGCAGAGAATAGGACACTGTGTTTACCTGGCTCTTATACTAGCCAGTGCCTCACATGCAGAGAATAGGACACTGTGTTTACCTGGCTCTGATACTAGCCAGTGCCTCACATGCAGAGAATAGGACACTGTGTTTACCTGGCTCTTATACTAGCCTGTGCCTCACAGGCAGAGAATAGGACACTGTGTTTACCTTGCTCTGATACTAGCCAGTGCCTCAAATGCAGGGAATAGGACAGTGTGTTTACCTGGCTCTGATACTAGCCAGTGCCTCACATGCAGAGAATAGGACACTGTGCTTACCTGGCTCTGATACTAACCAGTGCCTCACATGCAGAGAATAGGACACTGAGTTTACCTGGCTCTGATACTAGCCAGTGCCTCACATGCAGAGAATAGGACACTGTGTTTACCTGGCTCTGATACTAGCCAGTGCCTCAAATGCAGGGAATAGGACACTGTGTTTACCTGGCTCTGATACTAGCCAGTGCCTCACATGCAGAGAATAGGACACTGTGTTTACCTGGCTCTTATACTAGCCAGTGCCTCACATGCAGAGAGTAGGACACTGTGTTTACCTGGCTCTGATACTAGCCAGTGCCTCACATGCAGAGAATAGGACACTGTGTTTACCTGGCTCTGATACTAGCCAGTGCCTCACATTCAGAGAATAGGACACTGTGTTTACCTGATACTAGCCAGTGCCTCACATGCAGAGAATAGGACACTGTGTTTACCTGGCTCTGATACTAGCCAGTGCCTCACATGCAGAGAATAGGACACTTTATTTACCTGGCTCTGATACCAGCCGGTGCCTCATATGCAGAGAATGGGACACTGTGTTTACCTGATACTAGCCAGTGCCTCACATGCAGAGAATAGGACACTGTGTGTTACGGTTGCCTCCAGGCTGGCTGGAAGTTGGACCATAGAAAAGGATGCTCCTAGCGCTCCCCATAGGATCAGCAGCACCGTAGACACTATAACTACTGCGTAGCCACCATAAGTAATGCAGACTCTATGAACCACAGCTGCTGGGCTGGTATCTCGCCGTCTGCTCTGCGCCCTGGACCTACAACCAGGCTCCAGTAGGTGAACCTCTTCCTTCTGTAGCAATCCCTGTAGCTAAGGGAGTATGAAAAGCATAGCAATCCCTGTAGTGATTATAGATGTATCCTACAAACATGAGTCAAAACTGCAAGTTAGAGGGTCAGAATAGGTCTGAAGTGCTGGAGCACACAGCCTGCTTTTTATTGAGGTTACATGCAAACAGGACACTCTCAGGGGGAGGCATAAAATCCCCCATCACACATTTGATATTAGATAGAGAGACACTCCCTTTGACAGGCCACAACATTTACTTCAGCAGATAACAAGTTACACACAATAAAACAATGCAGTCCACCTTATCACTAGCAGTCTGATTAGACAATGGTAAGGTTTATCACTAAACCTAATTAGAGTTGATCCCAGCAAACTTGTATTTAGAATTGAACAAAATTAACTCTTAATGGCACACAATGAAAACCAATGCCTTTGCAATAGTGCCCCCCCTCTGTGGAACACTCTGCCTGTGTGGCACTTGGTTCAGCAAGCCCTATCCACTGAACCAAGTGGGAGAAAGCCAGGGACAAGTTATTTTACAGGTCTGGGGACATAGTCTTAAAGGGGCATTGTTCACCAAAGTCACAATATGTCCCCAGACGGTTCTTAAAGGGCCATACACACCCAATAAAAGTTAATATGTTCTCAGGGGCACAATCTTCCAGGGGCCATAGTAATGAGGAAGGAGGCTGGCAAATAGGCTTCTCCACGATCCATGGAAGCAGGGCAATTTTTCATTTAAAGGGGCCAGTTACAAATAGCAGTTTGTAACATATTTCCCCTTTTGGAGGGAGACTAACCAGGCACCTGACCTTCTGTCGGTCAGTGCCTAAGTTAGTCTCGCAACCCACCCACAAATAAACATTAGCAGCAAAGTAGCCCCCCCACATTACGTAGTACTGGCCTGTAGGTTCCAGGTTGTAGGATGAAAGTGTAGCATCCTCGGCCTTCCTGGCGCAGCTGGGCAAATAGCTGATGGTACTTGGGGGGCAGAGGCCAGCTGAACTCTGCCCTGGTGCCAGCGCTTCTGCTGGGGTGAGGGGTTTGCAGGCCAGTCCTGTAACAAGGGGGTCTTTAGGGCAGAGGCCAGCAGCGCTCTGTCCTATTGCCAGCTCTTCTGCTGGGGGCGTTGGGGCATAGTCCTGCCCGGTGGCAAAGGGAACGTGGGGGTCAGTGGGGGTTAACATCTCCACTGTTAACCCTGGGCCCAAGTTAGGAGTTAGCTGGAGAATGGAGACTGGGCTCCCAATCCACTGCATCTCACTCTGCTGCTGGGAGACAGGAGCAACTGTCTATGCCCCCTGTGCTGTAAGTGCAGAGACCACGGTCCCATCTGCACGGTTGTGGGGATTACTGTCTCCCCCTGGTGCGTTAAGCTGCCGCTGGGGAGAGGGGGTTACAAGCTCCTCTCCCATACATACTTCCAGCCGCTGGGGAATGGAGTCTGGGCTCCCAATTCCCTGCATATTCCTCTGCTGCAGGGGGACAGGACCAACTGTCTCTGCCCCCTGTAACTCAGCCTGCCGCTGGGGAATGGAGTCTGGGCTCCCAATTCCCTGCATATTCCTCTTCTGCTGGGGGACAGGACCAACTGTCTCTGCCCCCTGTAACTCAGCCTGCCGCTGGGGAATGGAGTCTGGGCTCCCAATTCCCTGCAATTCACTCTGCTGCTGGGGGACAGGACCAACTGTCTCGGCCCCCTGTAACTCAGCCTGCCGCAGGGGAATGGAGTCTGGGCTCCCAATTCCCTGCAATTCACTCTGCTGCTGGGAGACAGGAGCAACTGTCTCTGCCCCCTGTGCTGTAAGTGCAGAGACCACGGTCCCATCTGCACGGTTGTGGGGCTTACTGTCTCCCCCTGGTGCGTTAAGCTGCCGCTGGGGAGAGGGGGTAACAAGCTCCTCTCCCATACATACTTCCAGCCGCTGGGGAATGGAGTCTGGGCTCACAATTCCCTGCATATTCCTCTGCTGCTGGGGGACAGGACCAACTGTCTCTGCCCCCTGTAACTCAGCCTGCCGCTGGGGAATGGAGTCTGGGCTCCCAATTCCCTGCAATTCACTCTGCTGCTGGGGGACAGGACCAACTGTCTCTGCCCCCTGTAACTCAGTCTGCCGCTGGGAAATGGAGTCTGGGCTCCCAATTCCCTGCAATTCACTCTGCTGCTGGGGGACAGGACCAATTGTCTCTGCCCCCTGTAACTCAGCCTGCCGCTGGGGAATGGAGTCTGGGCTCCCAATTCCCTGCATATTCCTCTGCTGTTGGGGGACAGAACCAACTGTCTCTGCCCCCTGTAACTCATTTTCTCGCTGGAGAGCAGGTGTCCATACCCCCAAACTCCACAGTTGGCGCTCAAAGGCTCGTGCCGCTTCGTTCTCAGTAGCCAATTTTCGGATGATTCGACTGACTACCTCCTGTGCAGGGTCTGGACCATATCGGACTAGCCGCCTCTTTACCTCTGGAACGAAATCAGCGCCCTCATAGCGACGGATCAGGTTGAGGTTCACTTCACAGGGTTCTGACCAGTATCTTGTCAGCTCCATGCTGCTGTAGGTAGGGACGCTGCGCAGTGGCTAGCGTTGCCCTCAATAACTCTCCTACGATACCAGTGCTGTTGTGGTGCTGCTCCTTGCGCTAGGATGCTATCCCACCGCTGCCGCCAAATGTTACAGTTGCCTCCAGGCTGGCTGGAAGTTGGACTGTAGAAAAGGATGCTCCTAGCGCTCCCCAAAGGATCAGCAGCACCGTAGACAATATAACTACTGCGTAGCCACCATAAGTAATGCAGACTCTATGAACCACCTCTGCTGGGCTGGTATCTCGCCGTCTGCTCTGCGCCCTGGACCTACAACCAGGCTCCAGTAGGTGAACCTCTTCCTTCTGTAGCAATCCCTGTAGCAATCCCTGTAGCTAAGGGAGTATGAAAAACATAGCAATCCCTGTAGTGATTATAAGCTGTATCCTACAAACATGAGTCAAGGCTGCAAGTTAGAGGGTCAGAATAGGTCTCATGTGCTGGAACACACAGCCTGTTCTTTATTGAGGTTACATGCAAACAGGACACTCTCAGGGGAGGCATAAAATCCCCCATCACACATTTGATATTAGATAGAGAGACACTCCCTTTGACAGGCCACAACATTACTTCAGCAGATAACAAGTTACACACAATAAAACAATGCAGACCACCTTATCACTAGCAGTCTGATTAGACAATGGTAAGGTTTATCACTAAACCTAATTAGAGCTGATCCCAGCAAACTTGTATTTAGAATTGAACAAAATTAACTCTTAATGGCACACAATGAAAACCAATGCCTTTGCAATAGTGCTCCCCCTCTGTGGAACACTCTGCCTGTGTGGCACTTGGTTCAGCAAGCCCTATCCACTGAACCAAGTGGGAGAAAGCCAGGGACAAGCTATTTTACAGGTCTGGGGACATAGTCTTAAAGGGGCATTGTTCACCAAAGTCACAATATGTCCCCAGACGGTTCTTAAAGGGCCATACACACCCAATAAAAGTTAATATGTTCTCAGGGGCACAATCTTGCAGGGGCCATGAGGAAGGAGGCTGGCAAATAGGCTTCTCCACGATCCATGGAAGCAGGGCAATTTTTCATTTAAAGGGCCAGTTACAAATAGCAGTTTGTAACACTGTGTTTACCTGGCTCTGAAACTAGCCAGTGCCTCACATGCAGAGAATAGGACACTGTGTTTACCTGGCTCTGATACTAGCCAGTGCCTCACATGCATAGAATAGGACACTGTGTTTACCTGGCTCTGATACTAGCCAGTGCCTCACATGCAGAGAATAGGACACTGTGTTTACCTGGCTCTGATACTAGCCAGTGCCTCACATGCAGAGAATAGGACACTGTGTTTACCTGATACTAGCCAGTGCCTCACATGCAGAGAACAGGACACTGTGTTTACCTGGCTCTGATACTAGCCAGTGCCTCACATGCAGAGAATAGGACACTGTGTTTACCTTGCTCTGATACTAGCCAGTGCCTCACATGCAGAGAATAGGACACTGTGTTTACCTGGTACTAGCCAGTGCCTCACATGCCGAGAATAGGATACTGTGTTTACCTGGCCCTGATACTAGCCAGTGCCTCACATGCAGAGAATAGGACACTGTGTTTACCTGGCCCTGATACTAGCCAGTGCCTCACATGCATAGAATAGGACACTGTGTTTACCTGGCCCTGATACTAGCCAGTGCCTTACATGCAGAGAATAGGACACTCTGTTTACCTGGCTCTGATACTAGCCAGTGCCTCACATGCAGAGAATAGGACACTGTGTTTACCTGGCTCTGATACTAGCCAGTGCCTCACATGCAGAGAATAGGACACTGTGTTTACCTGGCTCTGATACTAGCCAGTGCCTCACATGCAGAGAAAAGGACACTGTGTTTACCTGGCTCTGATACTAGCCAGTGCCTCTCATGCAGAGAATAGGACACTGTGTTTACCTGGCTCTGATACTAGCCAGTGCCTCACATGCAGAGAATAGGACACTGTGTTTACCTGATACTAGCCAGTGCCTCACATGCAGAGAATAGGACACTGTGTTTACCTGATACTAGCCAGTGCCTCACATGCAGAGAATAGGACACTGTGTTTACCTGGCTCTGATACTAGCCAGTGCCTCACATGCAGAGAATAGGACACTGTGTTTACCTGGCTCTGATACTAGCCAGTGCCTCACATGCAGAGAATAGGACACTGTGTTTACCTGGCTCTGATACTAGCCAGTGCCTCACATGCAGAGAATAGGACACTGTGTTTACCTGGCTCTAATACTAGCCAGTGCCTCACATGCAGAGAATAGGACACTGTGTTTACCTTGCTCTGATACTAGCCAGTGCCTCACAAGCAGAGAATAGGACACTGTGTTTACCTTACTCTGATATTTGCCAGTGCCTCACAAGCAGAGAATAGGTCACTGTGTTTACCTGGCTCTGATACTAGCCAGTACCTCACAAGCAGAGAATAGGACACTGTGTTTACCTTACTCTGATATTTGCCAGTGCCTCACAAGCAGAGAATAGGTCACTCTGTTTACCTGGCTCTGATACTAGCCAGTGCCTCACATGCAGAGAATAGGACACTGTGTTTACCTGGCTCTGATACTAGCCAGTGCCTCACATGCAGAGAATAGGACACTGTGTTTACCTGGCTCTGATACTAGCCGGTACCTCACATGCAGAGAATAGGACATTGTGTTTACCTGGCTATGATACTAGCCAGTGCCTCAAATGCAGAGAATAGGACACTGTGTTTACCTGGCTCTGATACTAGCCAGTGCCTCACATGCAGAGAATAGGACACTGTGTTTACCTGGCTCTGATACTAGCCAGTGCCTCACATGCAGGGAATAGGACACTGTGTTTACCTGGCTCTGATACTAGCCAGTGCCTCACATGCAGAGAATAGGACACAGTGTTTACCTGGCTCTGATACTAGCCAGTGCCTCACATGCAGAGAATAGGCCACTGTGTTTACCTGGTTCTGATACTAGCCAGTGCCTCACATGCAGAGAATAGGACACTGTGTTTACCTGATACTAGCCAGTGCCTCACATGCAGAGAATAGGACACTGTGTTTATCTGGCTCTGATACTAGCCAGTGCCTCACATGCAGAGAATAGGACACTGTGTTTACCTGGCTCTGATACTAGCCAGTGCCTCACATGCAGAGAATAGGACACTCTGTCTACCTGGCTCTGATACTAGCCAGTGCCTCACATGCAGAGAATATGACACTGTGTTTACCTGATACTAGCCAGTGCCTCACATGCAGAGAATATGACACTGTGTTTACCTGATACTAGCCAGTGCCTCACATGCAGAGAATAGGATACTGTGTTTACCTGGCTCTGATACTAGCCAGTGCCTCACATGCAGAGAATAGGACACTGTGTTTGCCTGATACTAGCCAGTGCCTCACATGCAGAGAATAGGACACTGTGTGAACCTGATACTAGCCAGTGCCTCACATGCAGAGAATAGGACACTGTGTTTACCTGATACTAGCCAGTGCCTCACATGCAGAGAATAGGACACTGTGTTTACCTGGCTCTGATACTAGCCAGTGCCTCACATGCAGAGAATAGAAAACTGTGTTTACCTGGCTCTGATACTAGCCAGTGCCTTACATGCAGAGAATAGGACACTCTGTTTACCTGGCTCTGATACTAGCCAGTGCCTCACATGCAGAGAATAGGACACTGTGTTTACCTGGCTCTGATACTAGCCAGTGCCTCACATGCAGAGAATAGGACACTGTGTTTACCTGGCTCTGATACTAACCAGTGCCTCACATGCAGAGAATAGGACACTGTGTTTACCTGGCTCTTATACTAGCCAATGCCTCACAGGCAGAGAATAGGAAACTGTGTTTACCTGGCTCTGATACTAGCCAGTGCCTCACATGCAGAGAATAGGATACTGTGTTTACCTGGCTCTGATACTAGCCAGTGCCTCACATGCAGAGAATAGGACACTGTGTTTGCCTGATACTAGCCAGTGCCTCACATGCAGAGAATAGGACACTGTGTATACCTGGCTCTGATGCTAGCCAGTGCCTCACATGCAGAGAATAGGACACTGTGTTTACCTGGCTCTGATACTAGCCAGTTCCTCACATGCAGAGAATAGGACACTGTGTTTACATGATACTAGCCAGTGCCTCACATGCAGAGAATAGGACACTGTGTTTACCTCGCTCTGATACTAGCCAGTGCCTCACATGCAGAGAATAGGACACTGTGTTTACCTGGCTCTGATACTTGCCAGTGCCTCACATGCAGAGAATAGGACACTGTGTTTACCTGGCTCTGATACTAGCCAGTGCCTCACATGCAGAGAATAGGACACTGTGTTTACCTGGCTCTGATACTAGCCAGTGCCTCACATGCAGAGAATAGGACACTGTGTTTACCTGGCTCTGATACTAGCCAGTGCCTCACATGCAGAGAATAGGACACTGTGCTTACCTGATACTAGCCAGTGCCTCACATGCAGAGAATAGGACACTGTGTTTACCTGATACTAGCCAGTGCCTCACATGCAGAGAATAGGACACTGTGTTTACCTGATACTAGCCAGTGCCTCACATGCAGAGAATAGGACACTGTGTTTACCTGATACTAGCCAGTGCCTCACATGCAGAGAATAGGACACTGTTTTTACCTGATACTAGCCAGTGCCTCACATGCAGAGAATAGGACACTGTGTTAACCTGGCTCTGATACTAGCCAGTGCCTCACATGCAGAGAATAGGACACTGTGTTTACCTGATACTAGCCAGTACCTCACATGCAGAGAATAGGACACTGTGTTTACCTTGCTCTGATACTAGCCAGTGCCTCACATGCAGAGAATAGGACACTGTGTTTACCTTGCTCTGATACTAGCCAGTGCCTTACATGCAGAGAATAGGACACTGTGTTTACCTGATACTAGCCAGTGCCTCACATGCAGAGAATAGGACACTGTGTTTACCTGATACTAGCCAGTGCCTCACATGCAGAGAATAGGACACTGTGTTTACCTGATACTAGCCAGTGCCTCACATGCAGAGAATATGACACTGTGTTTACCTGATACTAGCCAGTGCCTCACATGCAGAGAATAGGACACTGTGTTTACCTGATACTAGCCAGTGCCTCACATGCAGAGAATATGACACTGTGTTTACCTGATACTAGCCAGTGCCTCACATGCAGAGAATAGGACACTGTGTTTAACTGGCTCTGATACTAGCCAGTGCCTCACATGCAGAGAATAGGACACTGTGTTTACCTGATACTAGCCAGTGCCTCACATGCAGAGAATAGGACACTGTGTTTACCTGATACTAGCCAGTGCCTCACATGCAGAGAATAGGACACTGTTTTTACCTGATACTAGCCAGTGCCTTACATGCAGAGAATAGGACACTGTGTTTACCTGATTCTAGCCAGTGCCTCACATGCAGAGAATAGGACACTGTGTTTACCTGATACTAGCCAGTGCCTCACATGCAGAGAATAGGACACTGTGTTTACCTGGCTCTGATACTAGCCAGTGCCTCACATGCAGAGAATAGGACACTGTGTTTACCTGATACTAGCCAGTGCCTCACATGCAGAGAATAGGACACTGTGTTTACCTGATACTAGCCAGTGCCTCACATGCAGAGAATAGGACACTGTGTTTACCTGATACTAGCCAGTGCCTTACATGCAGAGAATAGGACACTGTGTTTACCTGATTCTAGCCAGTGCCTCACATGCAGAGAATAGGACACTGTGTTTACCTGATACTAGCCAGTGCCTCACATGCAGAGAATAGGACACTGTGTTTACCTGATACTAGCCAGTGCCTCACATGCAGAGAATATGACACTGTGTTTACCTGATACTAGCCAGTGCCTCACATGCAGAGAATAGGACACTGTGTTTACCTGATACTAGCCAGTGTCTCACATGCAGAGAATAGGACACTGTGTTAACCTGATACTAGCCAGTGCCTCACATGCAGAGAATAGGACACTGTGTTTACCTGATACTAGCCAGTGCCTCACATGCAGAGAATAGGACACTGTGTTTATCTGGCTCTGATACTAGCCAGTGCCTCACATGCAGAGAATAGGACACTGTGTTTACCTGATACTAGCCAGTGCCTCACATGCAGAGAATAGGATACTGTGTTTACCTGGCTCTGATACTAGCCAGTACCTCACATGCAGAGAATAGGACACTGTGTTTACCTTACTCTGATATTTGCCAGTGCCTCACAAGCAGAGAATAGGTCACTGTGTTTACCTGGCTATGATACTAGCCAGTACCTCACAAGCAGAGAATAGGACACTGTGTTTACCTTACTCTGATATTTGCCAGTGCCTCACAAGCAGAGAATAGGTCACTGTGTTTACCTGGCTCTGATACTAGCCAGTGCCTCACATGCAGAGAATAGGACACTGTGTTTACCTGGCTCTGATACTAGCCAGTGCCTCACATGCAGAGAATAGGACACTGTGTTTACCTGGCTCTGATACTAGCCGGTACCTCACATGCAGAGAATAGGACATTGTGTTTACCTGGCTATGATACTAGCCAGTGCCTCAAATGCAGAGAATAGGACACTGTGTTTACCTGGCTCTGATACTAGCCAGTGCCTCACATGCAGAGAATAGGACACTGTGTTTACCTGGCTCTGATACTAGCCAGTGCCTCACATGCAGGGAATAGGACACTGTGTTTACCTGGCTCTGATACTAGCCAGTGCCTCACATGCAGAGAATAGGACACTGTGTTTACCTGGCTCTGATACTAGCCAGTGCCTCACATGCAGAGAATAGGCCACTGTGTTTACCTGGTTCTGATACTAGCCAGTGCCTCACATGCAGAGAATAGGACACTGTGTTTACCTGATACTAGCCAGTGCCTCACATGCAGAGAATAGGACACTGTGTTTATCTGGCTCTGATACTAGCCAGTGCCTCACATGCAGAGAATAGGACACTGTGTTTACCTGGCTCTGATACTAGCCAGTGCCTCACATGCAGAGAATAGGACACTCTGTCTACCTGGCTCTGATACTAGCCAGTGCCTCACATGCAGAGAATATGACACTGTGTTTACCTGATACTAGCCAGTGCCTCACATGCAGAGAATATGACACTGTGTTTACCTGATACTAGCCAGTGCCTCACATGCAGAGAATAGGATACTGTGTTTACCTGGCTCTGATACTAGCCAGTGCCTCACATGCAGAGAATAGGACACTGTGTTTGCCTGATACTAGCCAGTGCCTCACATGCAGAGAATAGGACACTGTGTGAACCTGATACTAGCCAGTGCCTCACATGCTGAGAATAGGACACTGTGTTTACCTGATACTAGCCAGTGCCTCACATGCAGAGAATAGGACACTGTGTTTACCTGGCTCTGATACTAGCCAGTGCCTCACATGCAGAGAATAGAAAACTGTGTTTACCTGGCTTTGATACTAGCCAGTGCCTTACATGCAGAGAATAGGACACTATGTTTACCTGGCTCTGATACTAGCCAGTGCCTCACATGCAGAGAATAGGACACTGTGTTTACCTGGCTCTGATACTAGCCAGTGCCTCACATGCAGAGAATAGGACACTGTGTTTACCTGGCTCTGATACTAGCCAGTGCCTCACATGCAGGGAATAGGACACTGTGTTTACCTGGCTCTGATACTAGCCAGTGCCTCACATGCAGAGAATAGGACACTGTGTTTACCTGGCTCTGATACTAGCCAGTGCCTCACATGCAGAGAATAGGCCACTGTGTTTACCTGGTTCTGATACTAGCCAGTGCCTCACATGCAGAGAATAGGACACTGTGTTTACCTGATACTAGCCAGTGCCTCACATGCAGAGAATAGGACACTGTGTTTATCTGGCTCTGATACTAGCCAGTGCCTCACATGCAGAGAATAGGACACTGTGTTTACCTGGCTCTGATACTAGCCAGTGCCTCACATGCAGAGAATAGGACACTCTGTCTACCTGGCTCTGATACTAGCCAGTGCCTCACATGCAGAGAATATGACACTGTGTTTACCTGATACTAGCCAGTGCCTCACATGCAGAGAATATGACACTGTGTTTACCTGATACTAGCCAGTGCCTCACATGCAGAGAATAGGATACTGTGTTTACCTGGCTCTGATACTAGCCAGTGCCTCACATGCAGAGAATAGGACACTGTGTTTGCCTGATACTAGCCAGTGCCTCACATGCAGAGAATAGGACACTGTGTGAACCTGATACTAGCCAGTGCCTCACATGCCGAGAATAGGACACTGTGTTTACCTGATACTAGCCAGTGCCTCACATGCAGAGAATAGGACACTGTGTTTACCTGGCTCTGATACTAGCCAGTGCCTCACATGCAGAGAATAGAAAACTGTGTTTACCTGGCTTTGATACTAGCCAGTGCCTTACATGCAGAGAATAGGACACTCTGTTTACCTGGCTCTGATACTAGCCAGTGCCTCACATGCAGAGAATAGGACACTGTGTTTACCTGGCTCTGATACTAGCCAGTGCCTCACATGCAGAGAATAGGACACTGTGTTTACCTGGCTCTGATACTAACCAGTGCCTCACATGCAGAGAATAGGACACTGTGTTTACCTGGCTCTGATACTAGCCAGTGCCTCACATGCAGAGAATAGGACACTGTGTTTACCTGGCTCTTATACTAGCCAGTGCCTCACAGGCAGAGAATAGGAAACTGTGTTTACCTGGCTCTGATACTAGCCAGTGCCTCACATGCAGAGAATAGGATACTGTGTTTACCTGGCTCTGATACTAGCCAGTGCCTCACATGCAGAGAATAGGACACTGTGTTTACCTGGCTCTGATACTAGCCAGTGCCTCACATGCAGAGAATAGGATACTGTGTTTACCTGGCTCTGATACTAACCAGTGCCTCACATGCAGAGAATAGGACACTGTGTTTACCTGGCTCTGATACTAGCCAGTGCCTCACATGCAGAGAATAGGACACTGTGTTTACCTGGCTCTTATACTAGCCAGTGCCTCACAGGCAGAGAATAGGAAACTGTGTTTACCTGGCTCTGATACTAGCCAGTGCCTCACATGCAGAGAATAGGACACTGTGTTTACCTGGCTCTGATACTAGCCAGTGCCTCACATGCAGAGAATAGAAAACTGTGTTTACCTGGCTTTGATACTAGCCAGTGCCTTACATGCAGAGAATAGGACACTCTGTTTACCTGGCTCTGATACTAGCCAGTGCCTCACATGCAGAGAATAGGACACTGTGTTTACCTGGCTCTGATACTAGCCAGTGCCTCACATGCAGAGAATAGGACACTGTGTTTACCTGGCTCTGATACTAACCAGTGCCTCACATGCAGAGAATAGGACACTGTGTTTACCTGGCTCTGATACTAGCCAGTGCCTCACATGCAGAGAATAGGACACTGTGTTTACCTGGCTCTTATACTAGCCAGTGCCTCACAGGCAGAGAATAGGAAACTGTGTTTACCTGGCTCTGATACTAGCCAGTGCCTCACATGCAGAGAATAGGATACTGTGTTTACCTGGCTCTGATACTAGCCAGTGCCTCACATGCAGAGAATAGGACACTGTGTTTACCTGGCTCTGATACTAGCCAGTGCCTCACATGCAGAGAATAGGATACTGTGTTTACCTGGCTCTGATACTAACCAGTGCCTCACATGCAGAGAATAGGACACTGTGTTTACCTGGCTCTGATACTAGCCAGTGCCTCACATGCAGAGAATAGGACACTGTGTTTACCTGGCTCTTATACTAGCCAGTGCCTCACAGGCAGAGAATAGGAAACTGTGTTTACCTGGCTCTGATACTAGCCAGTGCCTCACATGCAGAGAATAGGATACTGTGTTTACCTGGCTCTGATACTAGCCAGTGCCTCACATGCAGAGAATAGGACACTGTGTTTGCCTGATACTAGCCAGTGCCTCACATGCAGAGAATAGGACACTGTGTTTACCTGGCTCTGATACTAGCCAGTGCCTCACATGCAGAGAATAGGACACTGTGTATACCTGGCTCTGATGCTAGCCAGTGCCTCACATGCAGAGAATAGGACACTGTGTTTACCTGGCTCTGATACTAGCCAGTGCCTCACATGCAGAGAATAGGACACTGTGTTTACATGATACTAGCCAGTGCCTCACATGCAGAGAATAGGACACTGTGTTAACTGGCTCTGATACTAGCCAGTGCCTCACATGCAGAGAATAGGACATTGTGTTTACCTCGCTCTGATACTAGCCAGTGCCTCACATGCAGAGAATAGGACACTGTGTTTACCTGGCTCTGATACTTGTCAGTGCCTCACATGCAGAGAATAGGACACTGTGTTTACCTGGCTCTGATACTAGCCAGTGCCTCACATGCAGAGAATAGGACACTGTGTTTACCTGGCTCTGATACTAGCCAGTGCCTCACATGCAGAGAATAGGACACTGTGTTTACCTGGCTCTGATACTAGCCAGTGCCTCACATGCAGAGAATAGGACACTGTGTTTACCTGATACTAGCCAGTGCCTTACATGCAGAGAATAGGACACTGTGTTTACCTGATACTAGCCAGTGCCTCACATGCAGAGAATAGGACACTGTGTTTACCTGATACTAGCCAGTGCCTCACATGCAGAGAATACTACACTGTGTTTACCTGATACTAGCCAGTGCCTCACATGCAGAGAATAGGACACTGTTTTTACCTGATACTAGCCAGTGCCTCACATGCAGAGAATAGGACACTGTGTTAACCTGGCTCTGATACTAGCCAGTGCCTCACATGCAGAGAATAGGACACTGTGTTTACCTGATACTAGCCAGTACCTCACATGCAGAGAATAGGACACAGTGTTTACCTTGCTCTGATACTAGCCAGTGCCTCACATGCAGAGAATAGGACACTGTGTTTACCTGATACTAGCCAGTGCCTTACATGCAGAGAATAGGACACTGTGTTTACCTGATACTAGCCAGTGCCTCACATGCAGAGAATAGGACACTGTGTTTACCTGATACTAGCCAGTGCCTCACATGCAGAGAATAGGACACTGTGTTTACCTGATACTAGCCAGTACCTCACATGCAGAGAATAGGACACAGTGTTTACCTTGCTCTGATACTAGCCAGTGCCTCACATGCAGAGAATAGGACACTGTGTTTACCTGATACTAGCCAGTGCCTCACATGCAGAGAATAGGACACTGTGTTTACCTGATACTAGCCAGTGCCTCACATGCAGAGAATAGGACACTGTGTTTACCTGATACTAGCCAGTGCCTCACATGCAGAGAATATGACACTGTGTTTACCTGATACTAGCCAGTGCCTCACATGCAGAGAATAGGACACTGTGTTTACCTGATACTAGCCAGTGCCTCACATGCAGAGAATATGACACTGTGTTTACCTGATACTAGCCAGTGCCTCACATGCAGAGAATAGGACACTGTGTTTACCTGGCTCTGATACTAGCCAGTGCCTCACATGCAGAGAATAGGACACTGTGTTTACCTGATACTAGCCAGTGCCTCACATGCAGAGAATAGGACACTGTGTTTACCTGATACTAGCCAGTACCTCACATGCAGAGAATAGGACACTGTGTTTACCTGATACTAGCCAGTGCCTCACATGCAGAGAATAGGACATTGTGTTTACCTGGCTCTGATACTAGCCAGTGCCTCACATGCAGAGAATAGGACACTGTGTTTACCTGATACTAGCCAGTGCCTCACATGCAGAGAATGGGACACTGTGTTTACCTGATACTAGCCAGTGCCTCACATGCAGAGAATAGGACACTGTGTTTACCTGATACTAGCCAGTGCCTTACATGCAGAGAATAGGACACTGTGTTTACCTGATTCTAGCCAGTGCCTCACATGCAGAGAATAGGACACTGTGTTTACCTGATACTAGCCAGTGCCTCACATGCAGAGAATAGCACACTGTGTTTACATGATACTAGCCAGTGCCTCACATGCAGAGAATATGACACTGTGTTTACCTGATACTAGCCAGTGCCTCACATGCAGAGAATAGGACACTGTGTTTACCTGATACTAGCCAGTGTCTCACATGCAGAGAATAGGACACTGTGTTAACCTGATACTAGCCAGTGCCTCACATGCAGAGAATAGGACACTGTGTTTACCTGATACTAGCCAGTGCCTCACATGCAGAGAATAGGACACTGTGTTTATCTGGCTCTGATACTAGCCAGTGCCTCACATGCAGAGAATAGGACACTGTGTTTACCTGATACTAGCCAGTGCCTCACATGCAGAGAATAGGATACTGTGTTTACCTGGCTCTGATACTAGCCAGTACCTCACATGCAGAGAATAGGATACTGTGTTTACCTTGCTCTGATACTAGCCAGTGCCTCACATGCAGAGAATAGGACACTGTGTTTACCTGGCTCTGATACTAGCCAGTGCCTCACATGCAGAGAATAGGACATTGTGTTTACCTTGCTCTGATACTAGCCAGTGCCTCACATGCAGAGAATAGGACACTGTGTTTACCTGGCTCAGATACTAGCCAGTGCCTCACATGCAGAGAATAGGACACTGTGTTTACCTGGCTCTTATACTAGCCAGTGCCTCACATGCAGAGAATAGGACACTGTGTTTACCTGGCTCTGATACTAGCCAGTGTCTCACATGCAGAGAATAGGATACTGTGTTTACCTGATACTAGCCAGTGCCTCACATGCAGAGAATAGGATACTGTGTTTACCTGGCTCTGATACTAGCCAGTGCCTCACATGCAGAGAATAGGACACTGTGTTTACCTGGCCCTGATACTAGCCAGTGCCTCACATGCAGAGAATAGGACACTGTGTTTACCTGGCTCTGATACTAGCCAGTGCCTCACATGCAGAGAATAGGACACTGTGTTTACCTGGCTCTGATACTAACCAGTGCCTCACATGCAGAGAATAGGACACTGTGTTTACCTGGCTCTTATACTAGCCAGTGCCTCACAGGCAGAGAATAGGAAACTGTGTTTACCTGGCTCTGATACTAGCCAGTGCCTCACATGCAGAGAATAGGATACTGTGTTTACCTGGCTCTGATACTAGCCAGTGCCTCACATGCAGAGAATAGGACACTGTGTTTGCCTGATACTAGCCAGTGCCTCACATGCAGAGAATAGGACACTGTGTTTACCTGGCTCTGATACTAGCTAGTGCCTCACATGCAGAGAATAGGACACTGTGTTTACCTGGCTCTGATGCTAGCCAGTGCCTCACATGCAGAGAATAGGACACTGTGTTTACCTGGCTCTGATACTAGCCAGTGCCTCACATGCAGAGAATAGGACACTGTGTTTACATGATACTAGCCAGTGCCTCACATGCAGAGAATAGGACACTGTGTTTACCTGGCTCTGATACTAGCCAGTGCCTCACATGCAGAGAATAGGACATTGTGTTTACCTCGCTCTGATACTAGCCAGTGCCTCACATGCAGAGAATAGGACACTGTGTTTACCTGGCTCTGATACTTGCCAGTGCCTCACATGCAGAGAATAGGACACTGTGTTTACCTGGCTCTGATACTAGCCAGTGCCTCACATGCAGATAATAGGACACTGTGTTTACCTGGCTCTGATACTAGCCAGTGCCTCACATGCAGAGAATAGGACACTGTGTTTACCTGGCTCTGATACTAGCCAGTGCCTCACATGCAGAGAATAGGACACTGTGTTTACCTGATACTAGCCAGTGCCTTACATGCAGAGAATAGGACACTGTGTTTACCTGATACTAGCCAGTGCCTCACATGCAGAGAATAGGACACTGTGTTTACCTGATACTAGCCAGTGCCTCACATGCAGAGAATAGGACACTGTGTTTACCTGATACTAGCCAGTGCCTCACATGCAGAGAATATGACACTGTGTTTACCTGATACTAGCCAGTGCCTCACATGCAGAGAATAGGACACTGTGTTTACCTGATACTAGCCAGTGCCTCACATGCAGAGAATAGGACACTGTGTTTACCTGATACTAGCCAGTGCCTCACATGCAGAGAATAGGACACTGTGTTTACCTGATACTAGCCAGTGCCTCACATGCAGAGAATAGGACACTGTGTTAACCTGGCTCTGATACTAGCCAGTGCCTCACATGCAGAGAATAGGACACTGTGTTTACCTGATACTAGCCAGTACCTCACATGCAGAGAATAGGACACTGTGTTTACCTTGCTCTGATACTAGCCAGTGCCTCACATGCAGAGAATAGGACACTGTGTTTACCTGATACTAGCCAGTGCCTTACATGCAGAGAATAGGACACTGTGTTTACCTGATACTAGCCAGTGCCTCACATGCAGAGAATAGGACACTGTGTTTACCTGATACTAGCCAGTGCCTCACATGCAGAGAATAGGACACTGTGTTTACCTGATACTAGCCAGTGCCTCACATGCAGAGAATATGACACTGTGTTTACCTGATACTAGCCAGTGCCTCACATGCAGAGAATAGGACACTGTGTTTACCTGATACTAGCCAGTGCCTCACATGCAGAGAATATGACACTGTGTTTACCTGATACTAGCCAGTGCCTCACATGCAGAGAATAGGACACTGTGTTTACCTGGCTCTGATACTAGCCAGTGCCTCACATGCAGAGAATAGGACACTGTGTTTACCTGATACTAGCCAGTGCCTCACATGCAGAGAATAGGACACTGTGTTTACCTGATACTAGACAGTGCCTCACATGCAGAGAATAGGACACTGTGTTTACCTGATACTAGCCAGTGCCTTACATGCAGAGAATAGGACACTGTGTTTACCTGATTCTAGCCAGTGCCTCACATGCAGAGAATAGGACACTGTGTTTACCTGATACTAGCCAGTGCCTCACATGCAGAGAATAGGACATTGTGTTTACCTGGCTCTGATACTAGCCAGTGCCTCACATGCAGAGAATAGGACACTGTGTTTACCTGATACTAGCCAGTGCCTCACATGCAGAGAATAGGACACTGTGTTTACCTGATACTAGCCAGTGCCTCACATGCAGAGAATAGGACACTGTGTTTACCTGATACTAGCCAGTGCCTTACATGCAGAGAATAGGACACTGTGTTTACCTGATTCTAGCCAGTGCCTCACATGCAGAGAATAGGACACTGTGTTTACCTGATACTAGCCAGTGCCTCACATGCAGAGAATAGGACACTGTGTTTACCTGACACTAGCCAGTGCCTCACATGCAGAGAATATGACACTGTGTTTACCTGATACTAGCCAGTGCCTTACATGCAGAGAATAGGACACTGTGTTTACCTGATACTAGCCAGTGTCTCACATGCAGAGAATAGGACACTGTGTTAACCTGATACTAGCCAGTGCCTCACATGCAGAGAATAGGACACTGTGTTTACCTGATACTAGCCAGTGCCTCACATGCAGAGAATAGGACACTGTGTTTATCTGGCTCTGATACTAGCCAGTGCCTCACATGCAGAGAATAGGACACTGTGTTTACCTGATACTAGCCAGTGCCTCACATGCAGAGAATAGGATACTGTGTTTACCTGGCTCTGATACTAGCCAGTACCTCACATGCAGAGAATAGGACACTGTGTTAACCTTGCTCTGATACTAGCCAGTGCCTCACATGCAGAGAATAGGACACTGTGTTTACCTGGCTCTGATACTAGCCAGTGCCTCACATGCAGAGAATAGGACATTGTGTTTACCTTGCTCTGATACTAGCCAGTGCCTCACATGCAGAGAATAGGACACTGTGTTTACCTGGCTCTGATACTAGCCAGTGCCTCACATGCAGAGAATAGGACACTGCGTTTACCTGGCTCTGATACTAGCCAGTGCCTCACATGCAGAGAATAGGACACTGTGTTTACCTGGCTCTGATACTAGCCAGTGCCTCACATGCAGAGAATAGGACACTGTGTTTACCTGGCTCTGATACTAGCCAGTGCCTCACATGCAGAGAATAGGACACTGCGTTTACCTGGCTCTGATACTAGCCAGTGCCTCACATGCAGAGAATAGGACACTGTGTTTACCTGGCTCTGATACTAGCCAGTGCCTCACATGCAGAGAATAGGACACTGTGTTTACCTGGCTCTGATACTAGCCAGTGCCTCACATGCAGAGAATAGGACACTGTGTTTACCTGGCTCTGATACTAGCCAGTGCCTCACATGCAGAGAATAGGACACTGTGTTTACCTGGCCCTGATACTAGCCAGTGCCTCACATGCAGAGAATAGGACACTGTGTTTACCTGGCTCTGATACTAGCCAGTGCCTCACATGCAGAGAATAGGACACTGTGTTTACCTGGCACTGATACTAGCCAGTGCCTCACATGCAGAGAATAGGACACTGTGTTTACCTGATACTAGCCAGTGCCTCACATGCAGAGAATAGGACACTGTGTTTACCTGATACTAGCCAGTGCCTCACATGCAGAGAATAGGACACTGTGTTTACCTGATACTAGCCAGTGCCTCACATGCAAAGAATAGGACACTGTGTTTACCTGATACTAGCCAGTGCCTCACATGCAGAGAATAGGACACTGTGTTTACCTGGCTCTGATACTAGCCAGTGCCTCACATGCAGAGAATAGGACACTGTGTTTACCTGGCTCTGATACTAGCCAGTGCCTCACATGCAGAGAATAGGACACTGTGTTTACCTGGCACTGATACTAGCCAGTGCCTCACATGCAGAGAATAGGACACTGTTTTTACCTGATACTAGCCAGTGCCTCACATGCAGAGAATAGGACACTGTGTTTACCTGATACTAGCCAGTGCCTCACATGCAGAGAATAGGACACTGTGTTTACCTGATACTAGCCAGTGCCTCACATGCAAAGAATAGGACACTGTGTTTACCTGGCTCTGATACTAGCCAGTGCCTCACATGCAGAGAATAGGACACTGTTTTGTGTAAAGTGTTTAGCTATCAGGTACAGTTTCTCTATATTAGGTGAGTTATCTGAATATTGAATGAGATAACAAGAAGTCTCACTATAATTTCACTCTATTTAGTACGTTATGTTAGAATTGTGTAACATGATTCTTCATTTTTCTCCTTTGCAGGGCGTGTGCGCCTCATTTGACATGGCTGAGCAGGCTTGCATTATGGGAGACTGTGAGTGTGAGCGCCCACATATTATACGTAAACCAGGATTTGGCATGATCAAACAATTCCCCACTTACGATTCTATTCAGCAATGCTTACAGATGACTACATACAGTGACTTCAGCAGCTGCTTTGAAAGTAAGTGCTGATATCAAAACCAGTGTAATATAAAATGTGGTCCTGTCCCTCATACACCACACTGTGTCCCCCCAAGAGCCTAGATGTGTTGGTTACAAACCATTCCACACCCTTAACCCCACGTGCCAAGATATGAGGGTCCCTAAAGCACACCTAGTATATTGTGATCCTTATGTGCCCACATGACTTGGGCACAAACCATTCCTCACCCTCTATCACCCTATTTGCCAAGATGTGAAGGTTACAGAACCCCTTAACTGCACCAATCCAATTTGAACCCCACATGTCGGATGCGAGGTGTACAGACCGTCCACACACCATACTGTGACTCCCCATGTGCCCAAATGTTAGGGCAAACAAAACACTGAGACACAAATGCCCAGGTATGTTGTAAACAGACCATTTCTCATCTTAACTAACCACACAATTTATCCCAGAATACAGATTGTACCTCAATCACTAGCACACCACTATGTATCCAGAGGTCAGAGATCATGGTGTTCAGGCGATTCCTCATACTCCTCTTAGTGACCACTCATATGCTCAGATGTGAGTTGTACAGACCGTCCTTCACCCTAACACTTTACACTATAACTCCCATGTGTACAGATATGAGGGGTACAGACCGTCCTTCAATCTCACATTTTACACTATAACTCCCATATGTACAGATATGAGGGGTACAGACCATTCTTCATTCTCACATGTTACACTATAAGTCCCATGTTACGGTTACCCTTAGTCTCGCTGAGAGATGGACCGCTTAGTAGCCTGGATCCCTATTGCTAAAGAGGGGAGAAGCTGCTTTCCATAGTATTCTATATGAGTCTCGCAAATATAGAATAATCTCCCTTAGCTGTAGTACAGCTAGGATACCCTTCTGCCCACAAAAACGAGTCAACGCTGCGATTGAGGGTCAAACAAGAACTCAGCACTGGGATGCCCAGCCTGCTTTTTATTAAGGTTACATGCACACAGGGCACTCCCAGGGGGAGAGGGGGGGGAAGCACAAAATCCCCCATCACACATTTAGATAGAGAGCACTGTCCTTTGACAGGCCACAATAGGATTACAGTACTTAAGATAACAAGTTTACAAGTTCATCTTATCAATTAGCAGTCTGGCTCCAGAGGTGATTAGACAATGGGATTGGTTATCCCTAAACTTAGAGCTGAGGCCAGCAAAAATGTGTATTTAGGCAATAGTTTCTAAAAGCTGAAAAAAAAGAGTTAACTCTTTATGAAATGATACTTGTTACGGTTTTCTTGGAGCCCTTCTTAGGCGCTGGCTTGGCTGGTTCAGGCATTGCTGGGAAATAAGCTCTTCACAACAAAATAACTAATGCTTCTGTAACAGTGCTCCCTTTCTGTGGAACACTCTGGCAGACACGGTCTGACCCCTTTTCGGGGCAGACTAAGGCTGTCCAGACCGCTGGTTATGCAGGGCTGAGGTCTGTTTGTCTGGACAACCCGTCGGCGTTGCCATTCTGTTTCCCAGGTCTGTAAGAAATGGTGAAATTGAAGGGTTGCAACGATAAGCTCCAACGTAATAGCCTGCCGTTATCTCCAGAGACCCGGTTCAGCCACACCAACGGGTTATGGTCGGTGACCAGAGTGAACTCCTGACCATATAAATAGGGAGTCAATTTCTTTAATGCCCACACCAAAGCCAAACACTCCTTTTCGACCGCTGCATAGCTGACTTCGCGGGGCAGGAGCTTCCGGCTGATGTAGGCAACTGGATGCTCCCCTCCATCTTCGCCTACTTGGCTGAGGACAGCTCCCAGCCCGAACATGGAAGCGTCTGTATGGACGATAAAACGTTTGTTAAGGGCTGGGGCCGCCAAGACAGGAGCGTTAATTAGAGCATTTTTGAGAGCCTGGAAAGCCGTTTCACAGTGGGGAGACCACAGGACCTGTCGAGGTAAGTTCTTCTTGGTCAAGTCAGTCAGGGGTTTGGCAAGTGTGCTGTAGTCTGGTACGAACCGTCTATAGTACCCTGCCGTGCCCAGGAAGGCTAGGACCTGAGTCTTAGTGATGGGGGTGGGCCAATTGGCGACAGCTTCTATTTTGGCCGGCTCTGGTCGCTGCTTTCCACACCCCACCCGGTGACCCAGGTACTGTACCTCGGCCATCCCAAAGTGGCATTTTTCTGGCTTCAGAGTCAGGCCAGCAGCCCGGATCTGATCCAGAACCATTCCCACATGAGCTAAGTGGTCCTCCCAGGACTCACTGTGGATCGCTATGTCGTCCAGGTAGGCGCAAGCAAAACTCTGGAAGCCATCCAGGAGCCTATCCACCAAGCGCTGGAATGTAGCTGGGGCATTCTTCATCCCAAACGGCATTACCCGAAACTGATATAAGCCGAATGGGGTGACGAATGCCGACTTGGGGATAGCCTCCGGGGCCAGGGGAATCTGCCAGTAACCTTTGCAGAGGTCAATAGTGGTCAGGTAATTTCCCCTGGCTATACGATCGAGTAGCTCGTCTACCCTGGGCATAGGGTAAGCGTCCGTCACGGTATTTTCATTGAGCCTCCGATAGTCTACACAGAACCGGGTGGTCCCATCTTTCTTGGGCACCAAGACAACTGGGGAGGCCCATGGACTATCGGAGGGCTCAATTACCCTGAGCTGGAGCATCTCATCGATCTCCTTCTTCATTCCTGTCCTAACTGCTTCGGGGATTCGGTACGGAGCCTGGCGCAAGGGAGCTTGTCCCGGAGTATCTACCTGGTGGGTGGTTAAAGTAGTGTACCCTGGCTTCGGGGAGAAGGTGAGGTGTTTGGACTGGAGGAGTTGGTTGAGCTGCTCCCTTTCAGTGGGGCTAAGTCGGTCCCCTATCTGAACCTGCGCCACTATACCTGTGGGGAGACTCTTTTCTAATAGGTCTGGAATGGGTAAACTGTCGGGGTCTTCCTGAGGGGAACAACATACGGCCGTCACGTTCTCTGGTCGCTCAAAATATTCCTTGAGCATGTTTACATGTAATGTCTTTCTAAGATTGTTGTCATGGCAGCTAGCTATCACATAAGTGGTGTCTCCCCTTTTCTCTACGATCTGGTAGGGACCCTGCCAGGACGCCTGCAATTTGTCTGTCTTCACCGGCTTAAGTACTAACACCTTTTGTCCTATGGTGAAGATTCTCTTTCGGGCCCCCCGATCGTACCATACTTTCTGTCTTCTCTGGGCCAACTGGAGATTAGCCCGCACGGATTTGGCTAATTGCTCCATTCGGTCCCTGAGTTCCAGCACGTATGGCACAATGGGGACACCGTCAGCCTCCATCTCTCCCTCCCAGTGCTCCCGGATCAGGTTTAGGGGTCCCCGTACCTTTCTTCCGTAGAGCAACTCGAAGGGAGAGAACCCTGTCGTTTCCTGGGGCACCTCCCGATAAGCAAATAGGAGGTGCGGCAGGAAGCGTTCCCAGTCTCGGTATTCCTGAGTGAACGTCTTGAGCATTTGCTTGAGGGTCCCATTGAACCTCTCACACAGCCCGTTCGTCTGGGGGTGGTATGGGGAGCTCAGGAGGGACTTAATTTTGCAAACCTGCCAGAGTTGTTGGGTTAATTCAGCCGTAAATTGGGTGCCTCGGTCGGATAGGATTTCTTTTGGAAATCCTACCCGGGAGAACACCTGTACTAGTGCATTCGCTACCGTATCCGCTTGTATGTTGGATAGGGCGACAGCCTCTGGGTACCTGGTAGCGTAGTCCACTACGGTAAGAATGTAGCGCTTACCGGAGGGACTAGGGGTAGCCAGTGGTCCCACTAGGTCAATAGCAACCCGGCTGAAGGGTTCCTCTACAATGGGCATATTTACTAGCTGGGCTTTAGGGTGATCGCCTCGCCTTCCTACTCGTTGACACACATCGCAGGTGTTACAGTAAGTTCTAACGTCAGCGTGCACCCCTGGCCAAAAGAACGTGTGAGTAATGCGGTGTAGGGTACGGGTAACGGCTAGGTGGCCTGCTAAGGGGATGTCGTGGCCTATTTTGAGGATTTCTTGACGGTATTTGTGGGGCACTACCAGCTGTCGCCTACGCTGTCCCCTTTTCTCTATCCAGCGGTATAGTTTCCCTTTTTCCCATAAGAATGTTTCGTTATCTGCCCCGCCCCCTCCGGTCTCTGCTCGTTCCCGGTACTTTTGTAAGGTCGGGTCAGTCTTAGACTCTGCCTCGAAAGCATCTGGGGTGTCCCAGGGTATGGGGCCTAACCTGTCAGGCAAGGTCGGGGTAGGTCTTACCTGTGTCTCCCGCACTGGTGAGAGCTCTCGCTCCGTCCGGGCTTGGGCCCGTGTAGTCACTGGGTCCGCCTCGTTGTTGCATACTGGAGCATAGGCAGAAGTCATGGGGCCCAAATCGTTGCCCAGTAGTACTTCGGCAGGTAAATTATCCATTAGGCCCACGTTCACAGCCCCCTTTCCCGCTCCCCAATCAAGATGCACTTTAGCTGTTGGAATTTTGTACACATCCCCCCCCGCCACTCTAACGGCCACAGTCTGTCCGGATCGCTTGTGCTCTGGCACCAAATGACTCTGTACCAGCGTGATAGTAGCCCCTGTGTCTCGCAATCCCTCGGTAGATCGCCCCTCGAGCCATACCCTCTGCCGATGGTGCTGGCGGTTATCTGAGGCAGCATATACAGGGTCTGCCTCGTGAAGCGGCCCCACATATCCCTCCATAGGGGCCTCTTGGTTAACACAGAGGGCCCGGGCCGGACGATAGGACCCAGAGGGGTAATTGTAATTCCTGGGTGTCTGGTGCGTATTAAGGGGGCAGCTAGCCATGAAATGCCCTGGTTGCTTGCATCGGTGGCAAGTCGGTCTGTGATGCTCAGAGCTGTTATTGGGTGGTCCTGAGTGTCGGACGGGCCCTGTGGGCACCGGGGCTCGGAATTCAGCACGAGGGGGTGCACGGTAAACCTCTCTGGGTTCGACCCGTGCTGGAGCTCGGTAGTTCATGGGTTCGTGAAGACGGGAGTCATAATGTTCATCGGCCAATTTGGCTGCTTCTTCTAAGGTAGAAGGCCGCCTGTCTCGCAGCCATTCCTTCCCTTGCTGTTCCATGCCATTATAAAAATGTTCTAAGAGAAACAATTGTAAAATTTCCTCCCCAGTCACCGCTTTACTTCCGCTCAGCCAGTGATTTGCCGCTCTCCGCATTCGGTGCGCCCATTCCATATGGGTATCGTTAGGCTTCTTTTCCGTGCCCCGAAACTGTCGGCGATACGTGTCCGGAGTTACAGCGTACCGTCGCAACAGTGTCTCCTTAACTAGCTCATACTGTGTCACTTCCTTAGCACCCAGAGTACGAAAGGCTTCCAGGGCTCGCCCGGATAGTTTCCCAGACAATATCGTGGGCCACTCTCTGTTGGGAATCTGGTGCAGGGCACATTGCCTTTCGAAGTCCGCCAAATATTCATCAATCCCTGTCTCGCTCTCTAGAAAGGGTCGAAATGCTGTATAGGGTATCTTGGGCCTCCCAGCATTTTCGACAGGGATGATTACCTGCGGGGCTACAGCATTGCGGTGTGCGTTCGCTAGGTTGAGTTCGTGGGCTCGAGTCTCTCGTATATCCTCGTCCGCCTCCGCCATCAACTGCTGTACCAATTCCATGGAGGGGTTCGGCCCGTATAATGAGAGCCTTTCCCGAACAATCCTGGTTTTTTCGTCACTAATCGTGGTCGGTGTTTCCACCATTGTGAAGCTCTGATCCAGTTCGTTCAATTCTGCGATCAGCTCTCTCCTCGGCCGGTTGCTGGTGTACCCCCCTCTGCTTTCAAGTAAATCCTTTAGGGTTGTACGCTTCAATTTTTCGTAAGCGCTCTCCATCCGTTCTGTACCTCTCCTAGGAAATCCAGGAAAATCCCGCCGCTGCCGCCAAATGTTACGGTTACCCTTAGTCTCGCTGAGAGATGGACCGCTTAGTAGCCTGGATCCCTATTGCTAAAGAGGGGAGAAGCTGCTTTCCATAGTATTCTATATGAGTCTCGCAAATATAGAATAATCTCCCTTAGCTGTAGTACAGCTAGGATACCCTTCTGCCCACAAAAACGAGTCAACGCTGCGATTGAGGGTCAAACAAGAACTCAGCACTGGGATGCCCAGCCTGCTTTTTATTAAGGTTACATGCACACAGGGCACTCCCAGGGGGAGAGGGGGGGGGAAGCACAAAATCCCCCATCACACATTTAGATAGAGAGCACTGTCCTTTGACAGGCCACAATAGGATTACAGTACTTAAGATAACAAGTTTACAAGTTCATCTTATCAATTAGCAGTCTGGCTCCAGAGGTGATTAGACAATGGGATTGGTTATCCCTAAACTTAGAGCTGAGGCCAGCAAAAATGTGTATTTAGGCAATAGTTTCTAAAAGCTGAAAAAAAAGAGTTAACTCTTTATGAAATGATACTTGTTACGGTTTTCTTGGAGCCCTTCTTAGGCGCTGGCTTGGCTGGTTCAGGCATTGCTGGGAAATAAGCTCTTCACAACAAAATAACTAATGCTTCTGTAACATCCCATATGTACAGATATGAGGGGTACAGACCGTCCTTCACTCTCACACATTACACTATAACTTCCATGTGTACAGATATGAGGGGTACAGACCGTCCTTCACTCCCACACGTTATATTATAACTCCCATATGTGCAGATATGAGGGGTACAGACCATCCTTCACTCTCACACTTTACACTATAACTCCCATATGTACAGATATGAGGGGTACAGACCATCCTTCACTCTCACATGTTACACTATAACTCCCATATGTACAGATATAAGGGGTACAGACCGTCCTTCACTCTCACACATTATACTATAACTCCCATATGTACAGATATAAGGGGTACAGACCGTCCTTCACTCTAACATGTTACACAATAACTCCCATATGTACAGATATGAGGGGTACAGACTGTCCTTCACCCTAACACTTTACACTATAACGCCCATATGTACAGATATGAGGGGTACAGACCGTCCTTCACTCTCACACGTTACACTATAACTCCCATATGTACAGATATGAGGGGTACAGACCGTCGTTCACTCTCACACGTTACACTATAACTCCCATATGTACAGATATGAGGGGTACAGACCGTCCATCACTCTCACATGTTACACTATAACTCCCATGTGTACAGATATGAGGGGTACAGACCGTCCTTCACCCAAACACTTTACACTATAACTCCATTGTGTACAGATATGAGGGGTACAGACCGTCCTTCACTCTCACACTTTACACTATAACTTTCATGTGTACAGATATGAGGGGTACAGACCGTCCTTCACTCTCACATGTTACACTATAACTCCCATATGTACAGATATGAGGGGTACACACCGTCCTTCACTCACACACTTTACACTATAACTCCCATATGTACAGATATGAGGGGTACAGACCGTCCTTCAATCTCACACTTTACACTATAACTCCCATATGTACAGATATGAGGGGTACAGACCGTCCTTCACTCTCACATGTTACACTATAACTCCCATATGTACAGATATGAAGGGTACAGACCGTCCTTCACTCTCACATGTTACACTATAACTCCCATATGTACAGATATGAGGAGTACAGACCGTCCTTCAATCTCACACTTTACACTATAACTCCCATATGTACAGATATGAGGGGTACAGACCGTCCTTCAATCTCACACTTTACACTATAACTCCCATATGTACAGACCGTCCTTCAATCTCACACTTTACACTATAACTCCCATATGTACAGATATGAGGGGTACAGACCGTCCTTCACTCTCACACGTTACACTATAACTCCCATATGTACAGATATGAGGGGTACAGACCGTCCTTCACTCTCACACGTTACACTATAACTCCCATGTGTACAGATATGAGGGGTACAGACTGTCCTTCACTCTTACACGTTACACTATAACTCCCATGTGTACAGATATGAGGGGTACAGACCGTCCTTCACTCTCACACGTTACACTATAACTCCCATATGTACAGATATGAGGGGTACAGACCGTCCTTCACTCTCACACGTTACACTATAACTCCCATATGTACAGATATGAGGGGTACAGACCGTCCTTCACTCTCATACGTTACACTATAACTCCCATATGTACAGATATGAGGGGTACAGACCGTCCTTCACTCTCACATGTTACACTATAACTCCAATATGTACAGATATGAGGAGTACAGACTGTCCTTCACTCTCACACTTTACACTATAACTCCCATATGTACAGATATGAGGAGTACAGACCGTCCTTCACTCTCATGCTTTACACTATAACTCCCATGTTTACAGATATGAGGGGTACAGACCGTCCTTCACTCTCACACATTACACTATAACTCCCATGTGTACAGATATGAGGGGTACAGACCGTCCTTCACTCTCACACTTTACACTATAACTCCCATGTGTACAGATATGAGGGGTACAGACCGTCCTTCACTCTCACACATTACACTATAACTCCCATGTGTACAGATATGAGGGGTACAGACCGTCCTTCACTCTCACACATTATACTATAACTCCTATATGTACAGATATGAGGGGTACAGACCGTCCTTCACTCTCACACTTTACACTATAACTCCCATATGTACAGATATGAGGGGTACAGACCGTCCTTCACTCTCACACGTTACACTATAACTCCCATGTGTATAGATATGAGGGGTACAAACCGTCCTTCACCCTCACACTTTACATTATAACTCCCATATGTACAGATATGACGGGTACAGACCGTCCTTCACTCTCACAAGTTATACTATAACTCCCATATGCACAGATATGAGGGGTACAGACCGTCCTTCACTCTCACATGTTACACTATAACTCCCATATGTACAGATATGAGGGATACAGACCGTCCTTCACTCTCACATGTTACACTATAACTCCCATATGTACAGATATGAGGGGTACAGACCATCCTTCACTCTCACACGTTACACTATAACTCCCATGTGTACAGATATGAGGGGTACAGACCGTCCTTCACTCTCACACTTTACACTATAACTCCCATATGTACAGATATGAGGGGTACAGACCGTCCTTCACTCTCACGCTTTACACTATAACTCCCATGTGTACAGATATGAGGGGTACAGACCATCCTTCACTCTCACACATTACACTATAACTCCCATATGTACAGATATGAGGGGTACAGACCCTCCTTCACTCACACTTTACACTATAACTCCCATATGTGTACAGATATGAGGGGTACAGACCGTCCTTCACTCTCACACGTTACACTATAACTCCCATATGTACAGATACGAGGGGTACAGACCATCCTTCATTCTCACACTTTACACTATAACTCCCATGTGTACAGATATGAGGGGTACAGACCGTCCTTCACTCTCACACATTACACTATAACTCCCATATGTACAGATATGAGGGGTACAGACCGTCCTTCACTCTCACACGTTATACTATAACTCCCATATGTACAGATATGAGGGGTACAGACCGTCCTTCACTCTCACACGTTACACTATAACTCCCATATGTACAGATATGAGGGGTACAGACCGTCCTTCACTCTCACACGTTACACTATAACTACCATATGTACAGATATGAGGGGTACAGACCGTCCTTCACTATCACACATTACACTATAACTCCCATGTGTACAGATATGAGGGGTACAGACCATCTTTCACTCTCACATGTTACACTATAACTCCCATGTGTACAGATATGAGGGGTACAGACCGTCCTTCACTCTCACACGTTACACTATAACTCCCATGTGTACCGATATGAGGGGTACAGACCGTCCTTCACTCTCACACTTTAGACTATAACTCCCATGTGTACAGATATAAGGGGTACAAACTATTCTTCACTCTCACACTTTACATTATAACTCCATTAACTGACTAAAGGATTCAAGGGACTCCATCAACAGGCTGAGGGACACAAGGGTCTCCATCAACAGACTGTGAGACACAAGGGATTCCATCAACAGACTGAAACACAAGGGATTCCATCAACAGACTGTGAGACACAAGGGACTCCATCAACAGGCTGAGGGACACAAGGGATTCCATCAACAGACTGAGGGACACAAGGGTCTCCATCAACAGGCTGAGGGACACAAGGGTCTCCATCAACAGGCTGAGGGACACAAGGGATTCCATCAACAGATTGTGAGACACAACGAACTCCATCAACAGACTGTGAGACACAAGGGATTCCATCAACAGGCTGAGGGACACAAGGGATTCCATCAACAGACTGTGAGACACAAGGGACTCCATCAACAGGCTGTGAGACACAAGGGATTCCATCAACAGACTGTGAGACACAAGGGATTCCATCAACAGACTGAAACACAAGGGATTCCATCAACAGGCTGAGGGACACAAGGGACTCCATCAACAGGCTGAGGGACACAAGGGACTCCATCAACAGACTGTGAGACACAAGGGATTCCATCAACAGACTGAAACACAAGGGATTCCATCAACAGGCTGAGGGACACAAGGGACTCCATCAACAGGCTGAGGGACACAAGGGATTTCCATCAACAGACTGTGAGACACAAGGGGTTCCATCAACAGACTGTGAGACACAAGGGACTCCATCAACAGACTGTGAGACACAAGTGATTCCATCAACAGACTGTGAGACACAAGGGACTTCATCAACAGACTGAAACACAAGGGATTCCATCAACAGACTGTGAGACACAAGGGTCTCCATCAACAGGCTGAGGGACACAAGGGACTCCATCAACAGACTGTGAGGCACAAGGGATTCCATCAACAGACTGAAACACAAGGGATTCCATCAACAGGCTTAGGGACACAAGGGACTCCATCAACAGACTGTGAGACACAAGGGTCTCCATCAACAGGCTGAGGGGCACAAGGGACTCCATCAACAGACTGTGAGACACAAGGGTCTCCATCAACAGGCTGACAGACACAAGGGACTCCATCAACAGACTGTGAGACACAAGGGACTCCATCAACAGGCTGACGGACACAAGGGATTCCATCAACAGACTGAGGGACACAAGGGATTCCATCAACAGACTGTGAGACACAAGGGATTACATCAACAGACTATGAGACACAACGGATTCCATCAACAGTCTGTGAGACACAAGGGATTCCATCAACAGACTGTGAGACACAAGGGATTACATCAACAGGCTGATGGACACAAGGGATTCCATCAACAGACTGTGAGACACAAGGGATTACATCAACAGGCTGAGGGACACAAGGGATTCCATCAACAGACTGTGAGACACAAGGGATTTCATCAACAGGCTGAGGGACACAAGGGATTCCATCAACAGGCTGTGAGACACAAGGGATTCCATCAACAGGCTGTGAAACACAAGGGATTCCATGTACAGACTGAGGGACACAAGGGATTCCATCAACAGACTGTGAGACACAAGGGATTCCATCAACAGGCTGTGAAACACAAGGGATTCTATGTACAGACTGAGGGACACAAGGGACTCCATCAACAGGCTGAGGGACACAAGGGATTCCATTAACAGACTGAGGGACACAAGGGATTCCATTAACAGACTGTGAGACACAAGGGATTCCATCAACAGGCTGTGAAACACAAGGGATTCCATCAACAGACTGAGGGACACAAGGGATTCCATCAACAGGCTGAGGGACACAAGGGATTCCATCAACAGGCTGTGAGACACAAGGGATTCCATCAACAGGCTGAGGGACACAAGGGATTTCATCAACAGGCTGAGGGACACAAGGGATTTCATCAACAGGCTGAGGGACACAAGGGATTCCATCAACAGGCTGTGAGACACAAGGGATTCCATCAACAGGCTGTGAGACACAAGGGATTCCATCAACAGGCTGAGGGACACAAGGGATTTCATCAACAGGCTGAGGGACGCAAGGGATTCCATCAACAGACTGTGAGATACAAGGGATTCCATCAACAGGCTGTGAGACACAAGGGATTCAATCAACAGGCTGAGGGACACAAGGGATTCCATTAACAGACTGTGAGACACAAGGGATTACATCAACAGACTGAGGGACACAAGGGATTCCATTAACAGACTGTGAGACACAAGGGATTCCATCAACAGGCTGTGAAACACAAGGGATTCCATCAACAGGCTGAGGGACACAAGGGATTCCATTAACAGACTGTGAGACACAAGGGATTCCATCAACAGACTGTGAGACACAAGGGATTCCATCAACAGACTGAGGGACACAAGGGATTCCATCAACAGGCTGTGAGACACAAGGGATTCCATTAACAGACTGTGAGACACAAGGGATTCCATCAACAGGCTGTGAAACAAAAGGGATTACATCAACAGGCTGAGGGATGCAAGGGATTCCATCAACAGGCTGTGAGACACAAGGGATTCCATCAACAGACTGAGGGATGCAAGGGATTCCATCAACAGGCTGAGGGACACAAGTGTCTTCATTAACATACTGTGAGACACAAGGGACTCCATCAACAGACTGAGGGACTCAGTCTCACATGGAGTTGAAGTACTTAGGAATCATCTATTGCACCCCCTTATAGTTCAAGCCCCTAGAGAAATATAGGGGCAATCAATTAGCTCCAGTATATAAGTTATTCCCAAATGTTGCAGAAATCTCTCCATTAATCTGCCTTGTTAGAGAATCCTACATAAAGGTGATTTTTTGTCTCTCATGGATTTCAGAAATTGTGTTAGTACCCCAGAGAAGGTTGTTAGGGATTGACCCTTCAGGGGGGCTAAAAATGTTCCAAAGCCAAGAGATGCATGCAACTCACTTATATATTTATTTCCCTATATTTCCCTCTTTCCATGTTTAGCAGTAATTTTCACAATATGTTGATATAATTTCATATACTGTTGTCTTCACTAACCAATTACTATTGCTTTTCATGCTCTATTTTGGTTGAACAATGAACACTTTTTTTGTTAATGTATTTTGAAGGTGTGCACAACTACCCTCACGTGTACTTCGGCGGGACAATGGAGAATGTGCCTATTTCCTGCAATGACCCCTGGTTCTTCCTGCACCACGTCTTTATAGATTGGTAAGAATTTGTCTTTATAAGTCAATAATATAAAGATAGTGGTGGCCGGGCCGTGATGGCAAAAGTATCTCAGAAATAGTTCCATAACCCCATTTGTGAATGGCGAATCTGCCTGGTCTGTCCAGCACAATGTTCCCTCAGACACACCACTGTTCTGCGTACTGGGGGGCTGCATCTCCCCAGCTCCCATCCGTGTCCTGACCGGGCAAATAGGGCAAAATCCCTGGTCTCTTCCATGGGCCATAATCAGTGAGCAGGAGGCTAGCCCACAGCCCCCTCCAGAGGCCCCAGTGACGGAAGGTTCTGTCACATATATATTTGGGATATAGGGCAGTGTGTGTGTAGACAGTGGGATTTATATATTTGGGGTATAGAGCATTGTGTGTGTAGACAGTGGGATGTATATGAGCCCTAGGTTGGGAATAAGAGTGAGAGTGTAATGCTCGTGGGATACTCCTCTATCAGACCGAACTCGGCCAGTAGCCTTGTTATCCCGGCGTCGAGCCAGAATGATAGGGAATATCCCAGAGGAGAGAAAGTCAATGAGATGAGAAAGATGGCACTCACCACAGTTAGGACAGTTCCCAGCAGCAACAGCAGAACAGTCCAGGGATACAGCATTAGAATGGTCAGGCAGGCAGGGATTGGCAGCAGTAAATAATCCAGCAGATCAAGGGTTAAGACAGGTAGAGTAATCAGTAGACAGGCAGGTTCAGCAACAGTGATCAGTCCAGCAGTTTAAGGGTTAAGGCAGGTAGAGTAGTCAGCAAACAGGCAGGTTCAGCAACAAAGATCAGTCCAGCAGTTTAAGGGTTAAAGGAAAAGGAAATTTTCAGCCTCTGCATTAATGTGAAGGATTGCCTTATATGAGATATTAATAGTCGATAAGTTTTTTTAAAAAACATGCTTATTTAAAAGTTATTTATATCATAAATCACCTACCCGATTCCGTAGTTACTCCTCCCACCCGACCATTTCCGTATCTCTGTACATTACACGTGAGATCGGTCCCACCCGCTCTTACATGTACTTTCATGCGCATTCTCATTCGTGTCGCCATATCTCGCATGCGCATAACTTATTCCCCGTATCGGAACAGCCAATAGAATGTGAGCTCAATCTGATTGGCTGATTGGATCAGCCAATCGGATTGAACTGGAATCTGATTGGCTGATTCAATCAGCCAATCAGATTTTTCCTACCTTAATTCCGATTGGCTGATAGAATCCTATCAGCCAATCGGAATTCGAGGGACGCCATCTTGGATGATGTTATTTAAAGGAACCTTCATTCAGCGAGTAGGCGTCGGTTGAAGAGGATGGATCCGCGTTGGCTGGAAGAAGATGGCTCCGCTCCGGATGGATGAAGATAGAAGATGCTGCTTGGATGAAGATGTCTGCCGGTCCGGATGTCCTCTTCTGCCCGGATAGGATGAAGACTTCTGCCAGTCTGGATGTCCTCTTCTGCCCCATCGGATGAAGACTTCGGCCCGGCTGGGTGAAGACGACTCAAGGTAGGGAGATCTTCAGGGGGATAGTGTTAGGTTTATTTAAGGGGGGTTTGGGTGGGTTAGAATAGGGGTATGTGGGTGGTGGGTTTTAATGTTGGGGGGGTTGTATTTTTTTTTTACAGGCAAAAGAGCTGATTACTTTGGGGCATGCCCCCAAAAGAGCTGATTACTTTTTAATTTAGAATAGGGTAGGGACCTTTATTATTTTGGGGGGCTTTTTTATTTTATTAGGGGGCTTAGAGTAGGTGTAATTAGCCTAATATTCTTGTAATCTTTTTTTATTTTTTGTAATTTAGTGTTTGTTTGTTTTTGTAATTTAGTTTAGTTTATTTAATTGTAGATAATTGTAGGTAGTTTATTTAATTAATTTATTGATAGTGTAGTGTTAGGTTTAATTGTAACTTAGGTTAGGATTTATTTTACAGGTAATTTTGTAATTATTTTAACTAGGTAGCTATTAAATAGTAAATAACTATTTAATAGCTATTGTACCTGGTTAAAATAAATACAAAGTTGCCTGTAAAATAAATATAAATCCTAAAATAGCTACAATATAATTATTTGTTATATTGTAGCTATATTAGGGTTTACTTTACAGGTAAGTATTTAGCTTTAAATAGGAATAATTTAGTTAATAAGAGTTCATTTATTTTGTTAGATTAAAATTATATTATGTTAGTGTTAAGGTTAGACTTAGCTTTAGGGGTTAATACATTTATTAGAGTAGCGGCGAGGTCCGGTCGGCAGATTAGGGGTTAATACTTGAAGTTAGGTAGGGCAGATTAGGGGTTAATACTATTTATTATAGTGTTTGTGAGGCGGGAGTGCGGCGGTTTAGGGGTTAACTTAATACATTTATTATAGCGGCGGCGAGGTCCGGTCGGCAGATTAGGGGTTAATAAGTGTAGGTACAGTAGTGGCGACTTTAGGGGGGCAGATTAGGGGTTAATACATATAATATAGGGGTTGGCAATGTTAGGGGCAGCAGATTAGGGGTACATAGGGATAATGTAGGTTGCGGCGGTGTCCGGAGCGGCAGATTAGGGGTTAATAATATAATGCTGGTGTCAGATAGCGGGGGCAGCAGATTAGGGGTTAATAAGTGTAAGATTAGGGGTGTTTAGATTCGGGGTTCATGTTAGGGTGTAGACATAAAAAGTATTTTCCCCATAGGAAACAATGGGGCTGCGTTGGGAGCTTAACGCTGCTTTTTTGCAGGTGTTAGGTTTTTTTTTCAGCCAACTCAGCCCCATTGTTTCCTATGGGGGAATCGTGCACAAGCATGTGTAGCCAGCTTTCCGCTACCGTAAGCAACGCTGGTATTGAGGGTTGAAGTGGCGGTAAATTCGGCTCAACGCACCCTTTTTGGAGCCTAACGCAGCCCTTCAGACAACTCTAAATACCAGCGTTGTTTGGAAGCAGCGGTAGGAAAAAAAGCTGCGTTAGCTACGCGGGTCTTTACCGACAAAACTCTAAATCTAGCCGTATGAAAGCATATTTCATATAAGTATATATATTACTAGATATATGCTATAAACATCAATAATATATCATTTATTTTTTACATATGTAAAGTGATGATTACAATATAATTTGTTATACTTTACTAGTATTACACATAAGTTAATATATTTCTATAAAAACATAATTATTTATTTACAAAAATGTGCTCTCTATCACTCTATTTTCACTTTCTCTCTCCTTTCACTCTCTCTCTCTCTCTCTCTCTCTTTCTCTCTCTTTCTCTCTCTCTCTCTCTCTCTCTCTCTTTCTCTCTCTCGCTCTCTCTTTCACTCTCTTTTTCTCTTTCTCTCTCTCGCTCTCTCTTTCACTCTCTTTTTCTCTTTCTCTCTCTCGCTCTCTCTTTCACTCTCTTTTTCTCTTTCTCTCTCTCGCTCTCTCTTTCACTCTCTTTTTCTCTTTCTCTCTCTCGCTCTCACTCTCTCTCTCTTTTTCTCTCTCTCGCTCTCTCTTTCACTCTATTTTTCTCTTTCTCTCTCCTTTCACTCTCTAACTCTCTCTCTCACTCTCTCTCTCTTTTTCTCTCTCTCGCTCTCTCTTTCACTCTATTTTTCTCTCTTTATTTTCTATCTTTCTCTCTCTCTCTCTTTCTCTCAATCTCTTTTTAACTCTCTCTCTCACTCTCTCTCTCTTTTTCTCTCTCTCGCTCTCTCTTTCACTCTATTTTTCTCTCTTTATTTTCTATCTTTCTCTCTCTCTCTCTTTCTCTCAATCTCTTTTTAACTCTCTCTCTTTCTGTCTCTCACTGTAACATTCTAGAGAGCGTTAAATTGTAGGCATTAATATATCATTTCTATTATACTAAATATAAAATAAAGTAAAATAGAATTATGTAGTATTGGAAACGAGCCAAATAACATTGCATATACTTACTAAATAATTTTTCAATTGAATGAAATAGTCGCTACGATCGCGAAATAGCGTTGCTGGAACAGATGCCTTAAAAAACGGAAATGCGCATGCGTTATACACGAACGTGCATATGATACGGCCGCAATAACAAGAAAGTCGCGCATGCATACATACATTGGTATGTTGAGACGCCAGTGGGGGACCAATTGAAATGGTCTCTATACAAAACGTCATTAGAAAACAAACAAAAAAATAAACAAAGGCAGAGTTATCGCGATAGAAGCGCTCATTTTAAAAGGTAAAAGAAAAGTACGATAAAGAGAGCAGTAAAAAAAAAAGATGAATGTAAGTCCTAATGATTTTATGAATATTTGTGATTGCTGCCTTAATATTTCTCATAGTTTACTTTTCCTTTAAGGCAGGTAGAGTAGTCAGTAAACAGGCAGGTTCAGCAACAATGGTATTTAGGTACATAGAACAATCTGTCAAACCCAGGAGCACACAGAGTAACACCTATACTTGGGCAGTGACAGATCGTTAGTGCAGGATTTAAATAGGCGCAGGATTCGCGCCAGTGAGCTCCCACCGGCATCAGGAGCGTGCAGCGATGACATCAGCACCGCACGCATCCTGAGCCGACACTGACCCTGGCAACGAGCAGGAAGGAGACGCCTGAGCCGACACTGCCCCTGGCAACGAGCAGGAAGGAGACGCCGTGCCCCTAGCAACGGCTAGAGCGGCGTGGTGTGACAGAGGGTAGCAAGTAAGGCCTAGTTTCCGTTAAGATGGTAATGTTTGGAAACTGGTAGCAAAAACATTTATCTCCATTAAAGTTTATGGGGAATTTTATCGTTACCATCAGTTTCGAAACTTTACCACCTCAATAAAAACTATGCCTAAATTGGTAATAAGTGCGTGAGTACAGAGTAGATTGGCAATAAGAGCATGAGTGAGGAGTTGGTTGGGAATAGGAGTGCGAGTACTGAGTACGGGCTTAAGGTGGTAAAGTGTGAAAACTGGTTGAAACATAAAAATCTCCATAGACTTTAATGGAGATAAATGTTTTTATTACCAGTTTTGTCACCTTACCACATTAATAGAAACAAGCCCTAGCTTGGGAATAAGAGCACGAGTTGCGAGTTGGGGCTAGTTTCCATTGAGGTGGTAAAGTGTGAAACCTGATGGTAAAAACATTTTTCTCAAATAATGTCTAGGGAGAATTTTTTTTACCACAAGTTTCCACACTTTACCACCTCAATGGAAACTAGGCCTTGGTTGGGAATAAGGGTGCAAGCACCAAGTAGTGGTTAGTTTTCATTGAGGTGCTAAAGTGTGGAAACTTGTGGTGATCAAAATCTCCATTAAATTCTATGGAGAATTTTTATGTTACCAACAGTTTCTAAACTTTACCATCTCAATGGAAACTGGAAACTATGCCAAGATTGGGAATAAGATGGCAAGTTCCAAGGGCTCATTTCCATTGAGGTGGTAAAGTTTGGAAACTGGTGATAAAAACATTTATCTCCATTAAAGTCTATGGAGATTTTTTATGTTACCACCAGTTTCCAAAGTTTACCACCTCAATGGAGAGCCCTATAATAGGAATAAGAGCGCGAGTACTGGATGGGTTAGTTATATATAAATATATGCACACGCTTTCATTGCAGGACTGGCAAACTATGAAAGACACAATTAAAAGTTCCAGTCTGCATCTGCTGCCTTTAGTGCAGAATTCAGTCCTTCTTCCACTCTAGGCCAGTGAAACTACATTCACCAGTAAACCGCTCACCCAACATTGTAGAATGCTGTAAAATGAAATTCCTAGGCACTGCCTATATCAAATGCTATAGTAGAGCTCTGCAATCAGAACCTGAGAACAAGATGGGTTTTTAGAAACAGAACTTGAGTACTGGATGTGTTTACGGAATCTGAGCCATGAGTATAAGACGTGTTTTGGAATGAGACCCAGCGTATTGGGTGTGTTTGCGGAATCAGAGACAGAGGCCTCTATTTATCAAGCTGTCTACTTTCTAGCATTCGCCGGCCCCAATACGCTCGCCTAACATCGCCGGCATGGACCTGAATACGTTCGGCAAATTTATCAAGAAAGCTGTCAAAAAGCCGCGCACCAAGTACGGTGCGATGAGCAGCGGACTGTTGTTAACTAGCAGTCATCAATCTCGCTGCTCATCGGCTTATTCGCAGCTTTCTTGCTAGCCTGTCACTAAGCACCCACACTATACTATACTGTTTTACCGCCTATACCGCCGCTCCCGGAGACCCCCGCAACTAAATAAACTTATTAACCCTAAACCCCCACTCCCGGACCCCGCCGCAACTATAATAAATATATTAACCCCTAAACCGCCGCTCCCAGACCCCGCCGCCACCTACATTATACCTATTAACCCCTAATCTGCCGCCACCTACATAAAGTTATTAATCCCTTTCCTGCTGATCCCGGACCCCGCCGCAAATAAATAAAATGTTTAACCCCTAAACTGCCACTCCCGGAGCCCACCGCCACCTACATTACATTTATTAACCACTAATCTGCCCCCCTACACCGCTGCCACCTATATTATATCTATTAACCCCTAAACCTAAGTCTAACCCTAACCCTAACACCCCCCTAATTTAAATATTATTTAAATTAAGCTAAATAAATATTCCTATAATTAAATAAATTAATCCTATTTAAAACTAAATACTTACCTATAAAATAAACCCTAAGATAGCTACAATATAACATAGTTATATTGTAGCTAGCTTAGGGTTTATTTTATAGGTAAGTATTTAGTTTTAAATAGGAATAATTTATTTAATGATAGGAATTTTTATTTAGATTTATTTAAATTATATTTAAGTTAGGGGGGTGTTAGGGTTAGGGTTAGACTTAGGTTTAGGGGTTAATAACTATAGTATAGTGGTGGCAGTGTAGGGGGGGGCAGAGTAGGGGTTAATAAATATAATGTAGGTGGCGGCAGTGTAGGGGGGGCAGATTAGGGGTTAATAAATATAATGTAGGTGGTGGCGGTATAGGGGGGGGCAGATTAGGGGTTAATAAATATAATGTAGGTGGTGGCGGTGTAGGGGGGGCAGATTAGGGGTTAATAAATATAATGTAGGTGGCGGTGTGCTCCGGGAGCGACGGTTTAGGGGGTAAACACTTTATTTAGTTGCGGGGGGTCCGTGAGCGGCGGTTTAGGGGTTAAGCACTTTATTTAATTGCTGTGGGTTCCAGGAGCAGCGGTTTAGGGGTTAAACACTTTATTTAGTTGTGGTGGGCTCTGGGAGCAGCGGTTAAGGGGGTAATACAGTGTAGTATAGTGTGGGTGTTTAGTGACAGTTTACCAATAAAGCTGTGAAAAGCCAAAGAGCAGCGAGATCGTTAACAACAGTCCGCTGCTCATCACTCTGTACTTGGTAAGCGGCTTTTTGACAGCTTTTTTGGTAATTTTGGAGAACATATTCAGGTCCGCGGCAGCGATGTTAGGCGATCTTAGGTGAGTGTATTGGGGCGGTGAATGCAGGTAAGTTGACGGCTTGATAAGTAGATGCCATAGAGAGAGAGAAAGAGAGAGAAACAAAGATAGAGAGAGAGAGAGACAAAGAGAGAGAGAGAAAAGAGAGAGAGAGACAAAGAGAGAGAGAGAAAAGAGAGAGAGGAAAAGAGAGAGAGAGAAATAGAGAGAGAGAGAGAGAGAGAGACAAAAAGAGTGAGAAAAAAAAGAGAGAGAGAAAAAAAAAACATCTTGCACTCAAGCTGTGATTCAAAAAATATACACAGTACTCATGGTCTCATTACACAGATGCACCGAAAACTCAGGTTCTCAACTCCAAAATGTATCTAGCACCTATGCTCTCATTCCAAAACTGTCCAATACTAATTCTCTCATTCCAAAACTGTCCAATACTAATTCTCTCATTCCAAAATTGTCCAATACTAATTCTCTCATTCCAAAACTGTCCAATACTAATTCTCTCATTCCAAAACTGTCCAATACTAATTCTCTCATTCCAAAATTGTCCAATACTAATTCTCTCATTCCAAAATTGTCCAATACTAATTCTCTCATTCCAAAATTGTCCAATACTAATTCTCTCATTCCAAAACTGTCCAATACTAATTCTCTCATTCCAAAATTGTCCAATACTAATTCTCTCATTCCAAAATTGTCCAATACTAATTCTCTCATTCCAAAATTGTCCAATACTAATTCTCTCATTCCAAAATTGTCCAATACTAATTCTCTCATTCCAAAACTGTCCAATACTAATTCTCTCATTCCAAAATTGTCCAATACTAATTCTCTCATTCCAAAATTGTCCAATACTAATTCTCTCATTCCAAAACTGTCCAATACTAATTCTCTCATTCCAAAACTGTCCAATACTAATTCTCTCATTCCAAAACTGTCCAATACTAATTCTCTCATTCCAAAATTGTCCAATACTAATTCTCTCATTCCAAAATTGTCCAATACTAATTCTCTCATTCCAAAATTGGCCAATACTAATTCTCTCATTCCAAAATTGGCCAATACTAATTCTCTCATTGCAAAATTGGCCAATACTAATTCTCTCATTCCAAAATTGGCCAATACTAATTCTCTCATTCCAAAATTGTCCAATACTAATTCTCTCATTCCAAAATTGTCCAATACTAATTCTCTCATTCCAAAATTGTCCAATACTAATTCTCTCATTCCAAAATTGTCCAATACTAATTCTCTCATTCCAAAATTGTCCAATACTAATTCTCTCATTCCAAAACTGTCCAATACTAATTCTCTCATTCCAAAATTGTCCAATACTAATTCTCTCATTCCAAAATTGTCCAATACTAATTCTCTCATTCCAAAATTGGCCAATACTAATTCTCTCATTCCAAAATTGGCCAATACTAATTCTCTCATTCCAAAATTGTCCAATACTAATTCTCTCATTCCAAAATTGGCCAATACTAATTCTCTCATTCCAAAATTGGCCAATACTAATTCTCTCATTCCAAAATTGGCCAATACTAATTCTCTCATTCCAAAATTGGCCAATACTAATTCTCTCATTCCAAAACTGTCCAATACTAATTCTCTCATTCCAAAATTGGCCAATACTAATTCTCTCATTCCAAAACCCGTCCAATACTCAGTTTCTTATTCCAAAACTCTTCCAGTACTCTGGCCTCTATTTATCAAGCCATCAACCGCAAATACGCAGGAATTCCGCAGCGTATTTGTGGCGAGGCTGATTCGCCATAGTTATCAAGCCCTACAGTCCGACACAGATCGATGGTTACGTCACTCCAGATGTTCCGAACGCAAGGTACGCTCGCCACTATTCTGGCCCAGCGTACCTGGTTTTCAATCCGCCGCCCTGGAGGCGGCGGATCCCATTGGAATCAATGGGAGTCTGACAGCAGCGAGAGCTCATGTTCCCTGCTGCCCGATATCCCATTGATTCCTATGTGAAGTGTCTGCACCTAACACTCTAACATGTACCCTGAGTCTAAACACCCCTAATCTGCCCCCCCTACACCGCCACCACCTACTTTATACTTTTTAACCCCTAAACCGCCGCCCCGACACCACCTACATTATACGTATTAACTCCTAAACCGCCGGACCCCACCGCAACTAAATAAAATGTTTAACCCCTAAACCGCCGCTCCCGGACCCCGTCGCAACTATATTAAATTTATTAACCCCTAAACCGCCGCTCCCGGACCCCGCTGCCACCTACATTATACCTATTAACCCCTAATCTGCCACCTCCAATACCGCCGCCACCTACATAAAGTTATTAAACCCTATTCTGCCGATCCCGGACCCCGCCGCAAATAAATGAATTGTTTAACCCCTAAACCGTCCCTCCCGGAGTCCACCGCCACCTACATTACATTTATTAACCCCTAATCTGCCCCCCCACACCGCCGCCACCTACATTATATCTATTAACCCCTAAACCTAAGTCTAACCCTAACCCTAACACCCCCCTAACTTAATTATTATTTAAATTAATCTAAATAAATATTCCTATAATTAAATAAATGAATCCTATTTAAAACTAAATACTTACCTATAAAATAAACCCTAATATAGCTACAGTATAACTAATAGTTACATTGTAGCTATTTTAGGGTTTATATTTATTTTACAGACAACTTTGTATTTATTTTAACTAGGTACAATAGTTATTAAATAGTTATTAACTATTTAACAGCTACCTAGCTAAAATAAATATAAATATACCTGTAAAATAAAACCTAACCTAAGTTACAATTACACCTAACACTATACTACAATTAAATAAATTAAATTAATTAAATACAATTAAATAAAAATAACTAAAATTAACTAAAGTACAAAAAAACCCTCTAAATTACAGAAAATAAAAAAAATGTCAAGAAGTTTAATCTAATTACACCTAATCTAAGCCCCCTAATAAAATAAAAAATCCCCCCACATTCTATTGGCTGATCCAATCAGCCAATAGGATTGAGCTCGCATTCTATTGGATCAGCCAATAGGATTAAACTTCAATCCTATTGGCTGATTGCATCAGCCAATAGGATTTTTCCTACCTTAATTCCGATTGGCTGATAGAATTCTTTCAGCCAATCGGAATTGAAGGGACACCATCTTGGATGACATCATTTAAAGGAACCTTCATTCGTCAGGTAGTCATCGGCCGAGAAGGATGCTCCACGTCGGATGTCTTGAAGATGGAGCCGCCCCGCCTCGGATGGATGAAGATTGAAGATGTCGTCTGGATGAAGACTTCTGCGCGTCTGGAGGACCTCTTCTGCCCAGCTTGGATGAAGACTTCTGCCCATCTGGAGGACCACTTCGCCCGGCTTTGTTGAGGACTTCGGCCCGGTTGGGTGAAGACGTCTCCCGATAAGGTGATCTTCAAGGGGTTAGTGCTAGGTTTTTTTAAGGGGGTATTGGGTGGGTTTTAGAGTAGGGTTGGTTGTGTGGGTGGTGGGTTTTAATGTTGGGAGGGGATTTGTACTTTTTTTTACAGGTAAAAGAGCTGATTATTACTTTGGGGCAATGCCCTTTTAAGGGCTATTTGTAATTTAGTATAGGGTAGGGCTTTTTTATTTTATTAGGGGGATTAGATTAGGTGTAATAAGTTTAAAAATCTTCTAATTATTTTATTATTTTCTGTAATTTAGTGTTTGTTTTTTGTAATTTAGCTAATTGTATTTAATTTATTTAATTGTAGTTAATTAAGTGAATTAATTTAATTGTAGTGTATTATTAGGTGTAATTGTAACTTAGATTAGGATTTATTTTACAGGACAATTTGTATTTATTTTAGCTAGGTAGTTATTAAATAGTTAATAACTATTTCATAACTATTCTACCTAGTTAGAATAAATACAAACTTGCCTGTAAAATAAAAATAAACCCTAAGCTAGATACAATGTAACTATTAGTTATATTGTAGCTAGTTTAGGGTTTATTTTATAGGTAAGTATTTAGTTTTAAATAGGAATAATTTATTTAATGATAGTCATTTTTATTTAGATTTATTTAAATTATATTTAAGTTAGGGGGTGTTAGGGTTAGAGTTAGACTTAGGTTTAGGGGTTAATAAATATAATGTAGGAGGTGGCGGCAGTGTAGGGGGGGCAGATTAGGGGTTAATAAATATAATGTAGGTGGCGGCAGTGTAGGGGGGGCAGATTAGGGGTTAATAAATATAATGTAGGTGGCGGTGGGCTCCGGGAGTGGCGGTTTAGGGGTTAAACACTTTATTTAGTTGCGGCGAGGTCCGTGAGCGGCGGTTTAGGGGTTAAGAAGTTTATTAGAGTGGCGGTGGGCTCCGGGAGTGGCAGATTAGGGGTTAATAAGTATAATGTAGGTTGCGGCGGTGTAGGGGTGGCAGATTAGGGGTTTTTAGACTCGGGGTACATGTTAGGGTGTTAGGTGTAAACATTACCATAGAAATCTATGGGACATCGGGCAGCAGCCAACATAAGCTTTCGCTGCTTTCAGACTCCCATTGATTCCTATGGTATCCACCGCCTCCAGTGTGGTGGATTGAAAACCAGGTATGCTGGGCCGGAATAGTGGCGAGCGTTCCCGCTAGTTATTTGATAACTAGCAAAAGTAGACAGATAGTGCCGAATTTGCATTCGGAACATCTGTAGTGACGTAAGAATCGATCTGTGTCGGACTGAGACCAGCGGATCATAAGTTACGTCACTAAATTCTACTTTTGCTGGTCTGTAGGGTTTGATAACTAAGGGGAATCAGGCTCACCACAAATACGCTGCAGAATTCCAGCGTATTTGCGGTTGACGGCTTGATAAATAGATGCCTTTGTCTCTCTCTCTCTCTTTCTTGGTCTCTCTCTCTTTTTTCTCTCTCTCTCTCTCTCTCTCTCTCTCTCTCTTTCGCTCTCTCTCTCTCTCTCTTTGTCTCTCTCTCTCTCTCTTTGGGGCCTAGTTATCAAGCCGTCAACCTCAAATACGCTGGAATTCCGCAGCGTATTTGTGGCGAGGCTGATTCGCCTTAGTTATCAAAGGCTAGATCCCGGCAAAAGTAGAATTTTGTGACGTAAACTTCGATCCGCCGGACTCAGTCCGACACAGAACGATTCTTACGTCACTACAGATGTTCCGCACACAAGTGCAGCACAATCTGACTACTTTTGCTAGTTATCAAAAAACTAGCAGGTACGCTCGGCCCAGCGTACCTGGTTTTCAAACCGCCACCCTGGAGGCGGCGGATCCCATAGGAATCAATGGGAGTCTGACCATAGCGAAAGTACAAGTTCGCTGCTGACAGACATCCCATTGATTCCTATGGGAGCTGTCTACACCTAACACCCTAACATGTACCCCGAGTCTAAACACCCCTAATCTGCCCCCTCTAAACCGCCGCAACTAAATAAAGTGTTTACCCCCTAAACCGCCGCTCCCGGAGCCCACCGCAAGCTACTCTATACATATTAACCCCTAAACCGCCGCTCCCGGAGCCCACTGCAAGTATAATAAATGTCTTAACCCCTAAACCGCCGCTCCCGGAGCCCACCGCCACCTACATTATACCTAGTAACCCCTATCCTGCCCCCCCTATACCGCCGCCCTCTATAATAAAGTTATTAACCCCTATCCTGCTGATCCCGCACCTCGCCGCAAATAAATAAATAGTTTAACCCCTAAACCGTCGCTCACTGAACCCGCTGCAACCTATATTAAATTTATTAACCCCTATCCTGCCCCCCCTACACCGTCGCCACCTATAATAAATTTATTAACCCCTATCCTGCCCCCCTTACACCGTCGCCACCTATAATAAATGTATTAACCCCTATCCTGCCCCCCACTACACCGCCGCCACTGTAATAAAATTATTAACCCCTAAACCTAAGTCTAACACTAACCCTAACACCCCCCTAACTTAAATATTATTTAAATAAATCTAAATAATATTTCTATTATTAACTAAGTTAATCCTATTTAAAACTAAATACTTACCTGTAAAATAAACCCTAATATAGCTACAATATAAATAATAATTATATTGTAGCTATCTTAGGATTTATTTTTATTTTACAGGCAACTTTCAATTTATTTTAGCCAGGTACAATAGCTATTAAATAGTTATTAACTATTTAATAGCTACCTAGCTAAAATAAAGAGAAATTTACCTGTAAAATAAAAACTAACCTAAGTTACAATTACACCTAACACTACACTATCATTAAATAAATTATTCCTATTTAAAACTAAATACTTACCTGTAAAATAAACCCTAAGATAGCTACAATACAATTAATAATTATATTATAGCTATCTTAGGATTTATATTTATTTTACAGGTAACTTTGTATTTATTTTAGCTAGTTAGAATAGTTATTAAATAGTTATTAACTATTTAATAACTACCTAGCTAAAAGAAATACAAAATTACCTGTAAAATAAATCCTAACCTAAGTTACAATTAAACCTAACACTACACTATCATTAAATTAATTAAATAAATTACCTACAAATAACTACAATTAAATACAATTACATAAACTAACTAAAGTACAAAAAATAAAAAAAGCTAAGTTACGAAAAAAAAAAAAAAAAATTTACAAACATTTTAAAAATATTACAACAATTTTAAGCTACTTACACCTAATCTAAGCCCCCTAATAAAATAATAATCCTATCAGCCAATCGGAATTGAAGGGACGCCATCTTGGATGACGTCCCTTAAAGGAGCCTTCATTCGTTGGTAGTCCGTAGGTAAAGAAGGATGTTCCGCATCGGCGGGATGAAGATTGAAGACCCGGCTTGGAAGATGACATCGCCCGGATAGAAGACTTCTTCAGCGCCTCTTGGAAGATGACATCGCCCGGATCGAAGACTTCTTCAGCGCCGCTTGGAGGATCACTTTATCGGATGGAAGATTTCTTCAGCGCTGCTTGGAGGATAACTTCTTCCGCCTTGGATGTCCACTTCAGTTCCATCGCTGCTCGGCTGATTGAAGACGACTCAAGGTAGGATGATCTTCAGGGGATTAGTGTTAGGTTATTTTAAGGGGGGTTTGGGTTAGATTAGGGGTATGTGGGTGGTGGGTTTTAATGTTGGGGGGGTTGTATTTTTCTTTTACAGGCAAAAGAGCTGAATTCTTTGGGGCATGCCCCCACAAAAGGCCCTTTTAAGGGCTAGTAAGGTAAAAGAGCTTTGAACTTTTTTAATTTAGAATAGGGTAGGGATTTTTTTTATTTTGGGGGGGTTTGTTATTTTATTAGGGGGCTTAGATTAGGTGTAAGTAGCTTAAAATTGTTGTAATATTTTTAAAATGTTTGTAAATTATTTTTTTTATTTTTTGTAACTTAGCTTTTTTTATTTTTTGTACTTTAGTTAGTTTATGTAATTGTATTTAATTGTAGTTATTTGTAGGTAGTTTATTTAATTAATTTAATGATAGTGTAGTATTAGGTTTAATTGTAACTTAAGTTAGGATTTATTTTACAGGTAATTTTGTATTTCTTTTAGCTAGGTAGTTATTAAATAGTTAATAACTATTTAATAACTATTCTAACTAGCTAAAATAAATACAAAGTTACCTGTAAAATAAATATAAATCCTAAGATAGCTATAATATAATTATTAATTATATTGTAGCTATCTTAGGGTTTATTTTACAGGTAGGTATTTATTTTTAAGTAGGAATAATTTATTAAAGTATAGTGTAGTGTTAGGTGTAATTGTAACTTAGGTTAGTTTTTAGTTTACAGGTAAATTTCTCTTTATTTTAGCTAGGTAAGCTATTAAATAGTTAATAACTATTTAATAGTTATTGTACATGGTTAAAATAAATTGAAAGTTACCTGTAAAATAAATATAATTCCTAAAATAGCTACAATATAATTATTATTTACATTGTAGCTATCTTAGGGTTTATTTTACAGGTAAGTATTTAGTTTTAAATTGGAATAATTTATTAAAGTATAGTGTAGTGTTAGGTGTAATTGTAACTTAGGTTAGTTTTTATTTTACATGTACATTTCTCTTTATTTTAGCTAGGTAAGCTATTAAATAGTTAATAACTATTTAATAGCTATTGTACCTAGTTAAAATAAATTGAAAGATGCCTGTAAAATAAAAATAAATCCTAAGATAGATACAATATAATTATTATTTATATTGTAGCTATATTAGGGTTTATTTTAAAGGTAAGTATTTAGTTTTAAATAGGATTAACTTAGTTAATAATAGAAATATTATTTAGATTTATTTAATTAATATTTAAGTTAGGGGGGTGTTAGGGTTAGTGTTAGACTTAGGTTTAGGGGTTTATAATTTTATTACAGTGGCGGCGGTGTAGTGGGGGGCAGGATAGGGGTTAATAAATTTAATATAGGTTGCGGCGGGTTCAGTGAGCGGCGGTTTAGGGGTTAAACTATTTATTTATTTGCGACGAGGTGCGGGATCAGCAGGATAAGGGTTAATAACTTTATTATAGAGGGCGACGGTATAGGGGGGGCAGGATAGGGGTTACTGGGTATAATGTAGGTGGCAGCGGTGTCCGGGAGCGGCGGTTTAGGGGTTAATACATTTATAAGAGTTGCGGCAGGGTCTAGGAGCGATGGTTTAGGGGTTAATAACTATATTTAGTTGCGGGGGGCTCCGGGGGCGCCGGTATAGAGGGTAGAACAGTGTAGTTAGTGTGGGTGCTTAGTGACAGGCTAGCAAGAAAGCTGTCAAAAAGCTGAAGAGCAGCGAGATCGGATGAGTGATAACTCTCACAGTCCGCTGCTCATCGCCCCGTACTTGGTGCACGGCTTTTTGACAGATTTTTTGATAACTTAGGAGAATTTTGGTAGGTCCGCGGCGGCGATGTGAGGCGAGCTTAGGCGGGCGTATTGCACCGGCGAAGGCCGGAAAAGTAGATGCGTTGATAACTAGGCCCCATTGTCTCTCTATCTCTCTCTCTTTGTCTCTCTCTCTCTCTCTCTCTCTCTCTTTGTCTCTCTCTCTCTCTTTATCTCTCTCTTTGTCTCTCTCTCTCTCTCTTTGTCTCTCTCTCTTTGTCTCTCTCTCTTTCTCTCTTTGTCTTTCTCTCTCTCTCCCTCTCTCTCTCTCTCTCTCTCTCTTTGTCTCTCTCTCTCTCTCTTTGTCTCTCCTTCTATCTATATATCTATATATCTATATATCTATATATATATATGTGTGTGTGTTTGAGTGTGTCTTTTCTTCTCCTGACACCAAGTCATACCTACATTTTTGTCTTTGCAGCATTTTTGAAGACTGGGTCAGATTTTACAAGGCGACCCCAAGTAACTACACAAGTACCACAGTTGAGGGACACAGGGCAACAGACTGCATTGTACCTGGCATTCCATGCAAGATGCAAAGGAGCTATCTCCAAAATTCAAACAATCTGGGCTACACATGTGACATATTCAATGACAGCTAATCTGGGACTGGCACGTGGTGTCACAATGTTATGCTGATTTAGCACAACAATTGCTGTGTGCATATCTGTGCATTATACAGCATATTGTAGGAGATTAGCAAATGATTACACTAACAGATAAAAATGATTGGAGCACAAATATGTAGGAAATTATGCAAATGGCAAATTGTAGTCATCAGATTATTACAGAATATTTATGTGCTACAAAACTTGTTTCAGACTAACATAAATCAATTTACTCACCAATATTCACACTAATCTGTTTAATTGTGAAATAAACCAATGATTTAATCTATTTACTTGTGTTTCCTTTATCAGAACAGTATTATACACAGTACACGTGTCACTAAATAGCTAGTGGGGACACTATACTCTGAATTCTACTTATGGTGACATAAATCAGTGATATAATCTGTTTATTTGTGTGACCTTTATTAGCACAGTATTATACACAGTACACTTGTCACTAAATAGCTAACGGGGACACTATAGACTGTATCCTGATGGTGACATAAACCAGTGATATAATCTGTGTGTGTGACCTTTATCAGCACAGTATTATACACAGTACACGTGTCACTAAATAGCTAACGGGGACACTATAGGCTGAATCCTGATGGTGACATAAACCAGTGATATAATCTGTTTGTGTGACCTTTATCAGCACAGTATTATACACAGTACACGTGTCACTAAATAGCTAACGGGGACACTATAGGCTTAATCCTGATGGTGACATAAACCAGTGATATAATCAGTTTGTGTGACCTTTATCAGTACAGTATTATACACAGTACACCTGTCACTAAATAGCTAACGGGGACACTATAGACTGTATCCTGATGGTGACATAAACCAGTGATATAATCTGTGTGTGTGACCTTTATCAGTACAGTATTATACACAGTGCATGTGTCACTAAATAGCTAATGGGGTCACTATAGGCTGAATCCTGATGGTGACATAAACCAGTGATATAATCAGTTTGTGTGACCTTTATCAGAACAGTATTATACACAGTACACGTGTCACTAAATAGCTAGTGGGGACACTATACTCTGAATTCTACTTATGGTGACATAAATCAGTGATATAATCTGTTTATTTGTGTGACCTTTATTAGCACAGTATTATACACAGTACACTTGTCACTAAATAGCTAACGGGGACACTATAGACTGTATCCTGATGGTGACATAAACCAGTGATATAATCTGTGTGTGTGACCTTTATCAGCACAGTATTATACACAGTACACGTGTCACTAAATAGCTAACGGGGACACTATAGGCTGAATCCTGATGGTGACATAAACCAGTGATATAATCTGTTTGTGTGACCTTTATCAGCACAGTATTATACACAGTACACGTGTCACTAAATAGCTAACGGGGACACTATAGGCTTAATCCTGATGGTGACATAAACCAGTGATATAATCAGTTTGTGTGACCTTTATCAGTACAGTATTATACACAGTACACCTGTCACTAAATAGCTAACGGGGACACTATAGACTGTATCCTGATGGTGACATAAACCAGTGATATAATCTGTGTGTGTGACCTTTATCAGTACAGTATTATACACAGTGCATGTGTCACTAAATAGCTAATGGGGTCACTATAGGCTGAATCCTGATGGTGACATAAACCAGTGATATAATCAGTTTGTGTGACCTTTATCAGAACAGTATTATACACAGTACACGTGTCACTAAATAGCTAGTGGGGACACTATACTCTGAATTCTACTGATGGTGACATAAATCAGTGATATAATCTGTTTATTTGTGTGACCTTTATTAGCACAGTATTATACACAGTACACTTGTCACTAAATAGCTAACGGGGACACTATAGACTGTATCCTGATGGTGACATAAACCAGTGATATAATCTGTGTGTGTGACCTTTATCAGTACAGTATTATACACAGTGCATGTGTCACTAAATAGCTAATGGGGTCACTATAGGCTGAATCCTGATGGTGACATAAATCAGTGATATAATCTGTTTATTTGTGTGACCTTTATCAGCACAATATTATACACAGTACACTTGTCACTAAATAGCTAGCGGGGACACTATAGACTGAATCCTGATGGTGACATAAATCAGTGATATAATCTGTTTATTTGTGTGACCTTTATTAGCACAGTATTATACACAGTACACTTGTCACTAAATAGCTAACGGGGACACTATAGACTGTATCCTGATGGTGACATAAACCAGTGATATAATCTGTGTGTGTGACCTTTATCAGTACAGTATTATACACAGTGCATGTGTCACTAAATAGCTAATGGGGTCACTATAGGCTGAATCCTGATGGTGACATAAATCAGTGATATAATCTGTTTATTTGTGTGACCTTTATCAGCACAATATTATACACAGTACACTTGTCACTAAATAGCTAGCGGGGACACTATAGACTGAATCCTGATGGTGACATAAATCAGTGATATAATCTGTTTATTTGTGTGACCTTTATCAGCACAATATTATAAACAGTACACTTGTCACTAAATAGCTAGCGGGGACACTATAGACTGAATCCTGATGGTGACATAAATCAGTGATATAATCTGTTTGTGTGACCTTTATTAGCACAGTATTATACACAGTACACTTGTCACTAAATAGCTAACGGGGACACTATAGGCTGAATCCTGATGGTGACATAAATCAGTGATATAATCTGTTTATTTGTGTGATCTTTATCAGTACAGTATTATACACAGTGCACCTGTCACTAAATAGCTAACGGGGACACTATAGTCTGAATTCTGCTGATGGTGACATAAATCAGTGATATAATCTGTTTATTTGTGTGACCTTTATTAACACAGTATTATACACAGTACACTTGTCACTAAATAGCTAACGGGGACACTATAGGCTGAATCCTACTGATGGTGACATAAACCAGTGATATAATCTGTTTGTGTGACCTTTATTAGAACAGTATTATACACAGTGAACTTGTCAGTAAATATCTAACGGGGACACTATAGGCTGAATCCTGATGGTGACATAAACCAGTGATATAATCAGTTTGTGTGACCTTTATTAGCACAGTATTATACACAGTGCATGTGTCACTAAATAGCTAACGGGGTCACTATAGGCTGAATCCTGATGGTGACATAAACCAGTGATATAATCTGTGTGTGTGACCTTTATCAGCACAGTATTATACACAGTACACTTGTCACTAAATAGCTAACGGGGTCACTATAGGCTGAATCCTGATGATGACATAAACCAGTGATATAATCTGTTTGTGTGACCTTTATCAGCACAGTATTATACACAGTGCACGTGTCACTAAATAGCTAACAGGGACACTATAGGCTAAATCCTGATGGTGACATAAACCAGTGATATAATCAGTTTGTGTGACCTTTATCAGCACAGTATTATACACAGTACACTTGTCACTAAATAGCTAATGGGGACACTATAGGCTGAATCCTGATGGTGACATAAACCAGTGATATAATCAGTTTGTGTGACCTTTATCAGCACAGTATTATACACAGTGCACTTGTCACTAAATAGCTAACGGGGACACTATAGGCTGAATCCTGATGGCGACATAAATCAGTGATATAATCTGTTTGTGTGACCTTTATCAGTACAGTATTATACACAGTGCACTTGTCACTAAATAGCTAACAGGGACACTATAGGCTGAATCCTGATGGTGACATAAACCAGTGATATAATCTGTGTGTGTGACCTTTATCAGCACAGTATTATACACAGTGCACGTGTCACTAAATAGCTAACAGGGACACTATAGGCTGAATCCTGATGGCGACATAAATCAGTGATATAATCTGTTTGTGTGACCTTTATTAGCACAGTATTATACACAGTGCATGTGTCACTAAATAACTAACGGGGACACTATAGGCTGAATCCTGATGGTGACATAAACCAGTGATATAATCTGTTTGTGTGACCTTTATCAGTACAGTATTATACACAGTGCACTTGTCACTAAATAGCTAACGGGGACATTATAGGCTGAATCCTGATGGTGACATAAACCAGTGATATAATCAGTTTATTTGTGTGACCTTTATCAGCACAGTATTATACACAGTGCATGTGTCACTAAATAGCTAACGGGGACACTATAGGCTGAATCCTGATGGCGACATAAATCAGTGATATAATCTGTTTGTGTGACCTTTATTAGCACAGTATTATACACAGTGCATGTGTCACTAAATAGCTAACAGGGACACTATAGGCTAAATCCTGATGGTGACATAAACCAGTGATATAATCTGTTTGTGTGACCTTTATCAGTACAGTATTATACACAGTACACTTGTCACTAAATAGCTAACAGGGACACTATAGACTGAATCCTGATGGTGACATAAACCAGTGATATAATCTGTTTGTGTGACCTTTATCAGCACAGTATTATACACAGTACACTTGTCACTAAATAGCTAACGGGGAGACTATAGACTGAATCCTGATGGTGACATAAACCAGTGATATAATCAGTTTGTGTGACCTTTATCAGCACAGTATTATACACAGTACACTTGTCACTAAATAGCTAACGGGGAGACTATAGACTGAATCCTGATGGTGACATAAACCAGTGATATAATCAGTTTGTGTGACCTTTATTAGCACAGTATTATACACAGTACACTTGTCACTAAATAGCTAACAGGAACACTATAGGCTGAATCCTGATGGTGACATAAACCAGTGATATAATCAGTTTGTGTGACCTTTATCAGCACAGTATTATACACAGTACACTTGTCACTAAATAGCTAACGGGGTCACTATAGGCTGAATCCTGATGGTGACATAAACCAGTGATATAATCTGTTTGTGTGACCTTTATTAGCACAGTATTATACACAGTGCATGTGTCACTAAATAACTAACGGGGACACTATAGGCTGAATCCTGATGGTGACATAAACCAGTGATATAATCTGTTTGTGTGACCTTTATCAGCACAGTATTATACACAGTGCACTTGTCACTAAATAGCTAACGGGGACACTATAGGCAGAATCCTGATGGTGACATAAACCAGTGATATAATCAGTTTGTGTGACCTTTATTAGAACAGTATTATACACAGTACACGTGTCACTAAATAGCTAACGGGGACACTATAGGCAGAATCCTGATGGTGACATAAACCAGTGATATAATCTGTTTGTGTGACCTTTATCAGTACAGTATTATACACAGTACACTTGTCACTAAATAGCTAACGGGGTCACTATAGGCTTAATCCTGATGGTGACATAAACCAGTGATATAATCTGTTTGTGTGACCTTTATTAGCACAGTATTATACACAGTGCATGTGTCACTAAATAGCTAACGGGGACACTATAGACTGAATCCTGATGGTGACATAAACCAGTGATATAATCTGTTTGTGTGACCTTTATTAGCACAGTGTTATACACAGTACATGTGTCACTAAATAGCTAATGGGGTCACTATAGGCTGAATCCTGATGATGACATAAACCAGTGATATAATCAGTTTGTGTGACCTTTATTAGCACAGTATTATACACAGTACACTTGTCACTAAATAGCTAACGGGGACACTATAGGCTGAATCCTGATGGTGACATAAACCAGTGATATAATCAGTTTGTGTGACCTTTATCAGTACAGTATTATACACAGTACACTTGTCACTAAATAGCTAACTGGGACACTATAGGCTGAATCCTGATGGTGACATAAACCAGTGATATAATCTGTTTGTGTGACCTTTATCAGTACAGTATTATACACAGTACACTTGTCACTAAATATCTAACGGGGACACTATAGGCTGAATCCTGATGATGACATAAACCAGTGATATAATCTGTTTGTGTGACCTTATCAGCACAGTATTATACACAGTGCACTTGTCACTAAATAGCTAACGGGGACTGTTACGGTACCAACAGTGTACCAAGGTTAATATCAGATGAACAATGTCCTGCATAGGGAATCAGCAATTCACAACCCAGCCAGTTTTCAGGTTTAAAACAGAATGACATTTATTAAAGGCTAGATGCCTAGTATTTATGCAGGTCTGACCCCCCCCCCCAGATGGGGGTTGAAAGGCTGTTGTACATTACATGGAGGGAACAAGCCCTTTGACATGATACAATAGAATTATATTACTTAAACACTTCAACCACAAGACACTCTTGGCCCTTCTTATCACTTAGGCGTTTTCTCTCTGGAGGTGATCAAACAATAGAATGCTTAGCCAGCAACTCTGTCTTTAGAAATTAGTTTCTTAGCTAAACACAATTAACTCCTTCAGTCCTGACAGAAGGGTCTGTCACATATCTCCCCCCTTGTGGAACACTCCGGCAGACCCGGCTTGACCCTTTGGCGGGTCAACCTGGGGATGACCGGACTAGGAGGTGGTAGGCATGTCGGTTTGCCAGGACAATCCATCTGTATTCCCTTTATGAGAGAGAATTCCTGTCCATACAAAGAAGGGTTCAACTTCCTCAGTGCCCAGACTAGGGCTAAACAGTCCTTCAAAATCCCATTCGCTTCTTTACGAGTTTTCTGTACCTGCTCTTTATAGGTATCCACAATCCCTTCATACTGACATAGGGTGCCCTTGAGTTGCTGCACCTCACTATGAGCCAGCGTCAGCTTCTCCTCAAGTGTCGCTAAGTTTGTCTTTAATGTTTCATGTCCCACTCTCAAGCTGGTGTTTTCTGCAGTCTGTCGGTGCAGCTTGTCTAGCAGAGATTCACGTTCTAAACGTGCTTTTTCCTCTGCGCTCCTCTTCTCCTTCATCAGCGCATTGTAACGGGACTTCCACGTATCAATAGCGGATAGAGATTTACTGAGCTCAGCGTCCTGGGGCTTAGCAGCAGGGGGGTCAGTCTCTGCTGCACGGATCTGAGCACGGGTAGTCACAGGGTTAACATCAGCGGGACCCATGGGAGCATAGGCAGAAACAAGGGGAGCCAAGTCATTTCCAAGAAGAACATCAGCAGGTAAGTCCTTCTTGACCCCCACATTCACAGGTCTAGCGCCCACTCCCCAATCCAAATGTACCCTGGCAACAGGTAGGCTGAACACATCGCCCCCTGCTACCCTCACAGCCACAGTGTCTCCAGTGTACTGTTTCTCAGACACCAAGTTCTTTTGAAGCAAGGTCATGGTAGCACCAGTATCCCGTAGACCACTGACCTTCTTCCCATTCACTTTAACCAGTTGCCGGTTATTCCGGTGGGCAGCTTGCACAAGGTCTGCCTCATGTAGGATGCTCCAGCATTCTTGCGCCTCTACGTAGCGGGCCGCAGGCTGAGAGTTACGTGGGATTCCGCCGGCGGGTCTTCTCCAGGACTGTGCTTGGTTCGCTGCATTTAGGGGACACTCTGGTCTTTTGTGCCCTAGTTGCTTACATCCAAAGCACCAAATAGGCTGTGAGTAGCCCCGTGAATTGAACCGGGCTCTCTGAGGGTAGTTCGTGGCCGGAGGCCGTGTGGTATAGCGGTGCGCCGGGGGTTGGTAACTGGCAGCTGTTGGGGTGACTGGGGGTCTGTACTCCACTCTAGCAGGGGGCTTAGTGGTAGCAGTGTCCAGTTTGCGGGCATCCATATACTCATCTGCCAGGCGAGCAGCTTCATGCAGGGTGGAGGGTTTACGGTCCCGAACCCACTCTCTAACTCCTGCTGATAACTTGTCAAAGCAATGTTCCAACAGGAATAGCTGCAGCACCTCTTCCCCAGATACGGCTTGGCACCCCGCTATCCAGTGAGCTGCTGTGCGGTGCACCTTACATGCCCACTCAACGTAGGAATCACCAGCTAATTTAACAGTGTCTCTGAACCGCCTCCGGTATGCCTCCGGTGTAACCGCATACCTGGAGAGCAGAGCCTCTTTCACAGTATTATAATCCCCAACCTCCTCATCTGGAATGGCCCGAAAAGCCTCACTGGCCCGGCCGGATAATTTTCCGGATAATATCGTGACCCAGTCCTCTGCGGGTACCTTGTGTAGTGCACATTGCCTCTCAAAATCCGCAAGGAACCCATCAATCTCTCCTTCTGTTTCCAGGAAGTTTTTAAAAGCTGCAAAATTTACTTTTCTCTTTTCCACTTGGGCTGCTGCAGCGCTGCTTTGGCGAAGTAGGTTGGCCTCCACAGCTGCTATGACCCGGTCGATAATTTCCGCAGATGGGTTGGGGCCATAATATGCCAGTCTTATTTTAACCGCCCGATCAAAGCTTGCTTCTTCAGGGGTTCTGTCTGATATGCTGGGCCCATTGGTTCCTTCTGTCCCTGGTACTCTTTCCATCTTAGTCAGTATTGTAATAATCCCCCTCTTCCTGAGGTTACTGGCTTGTGTAGTTGCTCTTCTGGGCGATAAGGTTCATTCCGTCGCTTGCCACCAATTGTTACGGTACCAACAGTGTACCAAGGTTAATATCAGATGAACAACGTCCTGCATAGGGAATCAGCAATTCACAACCCAGCCAGTTTCAGGTTTAAAACAGAATGACATTTATTAAAGGCTATACCTAGTATTTATGCAGGTCTGACCCCCCCCCCCCCCAGATGGGGGTTGAAAGGCTGTTGTACATTACATGGAGGGAACAAGCCCTTTGACATGATACAATAGAATTCTATTACTTAAACACTTCAACCACAAGACACTCTTGGCCCTTCTTATCACTTAGGCGTTTTCTCTCTGGAGGTGATCAAACAATAGAATGCTTAGCCAGCAACTCTGTCTTTAGAAATTAGTTTCTTAGCTAAACACAATTAACTCCTTCAGTCCTGACAGAAGGGTCTGTCACAGGGACACTATAGGCTTAATCCAGATGGTGACATAAACCAGTGATATAATCAGTTTGTGTGACCTTTATTAGCACAGTATTATACACAGTGCACTTGTCACTAAATAGCTAACGGGGACACTATAGGCTAAATCCTGATGGTGACATAAACCAGTGATATAATCAGTTTGTGTGACCTTTATCAGTACAGTATTATACACAGTACACCTGTCACTAAATAGCTAACGGGGTCACTATAGGCTGAATCCTGATGGTGACATAAATCAGTGATATAATCTGTTTGTGTGACCTTTATTAGTACAGTATTATACACAGTACATGTGTCACTAAATAGCTAACAGGGACACTATAAGCTGAATCCTGATGGTGACATAAACCAGTGATATAATCAGTTTGTGTGACCTTTATCAGTACAGTATTATACACAGTACACTTGTAACTAAATAGCTAATGGGGACACTATAGGCTGAATCCTGATGGTGACATAAACCAGTGATATAATCAGTTTGTATGACCTTTATCAGTACAGTATTATACACAGTACACTTGTCACTAAATAGCTAACGGGGACACTATAGGCTGAATCCTGATGGTGACATAAACCAGTGATATAATCTGTTTGTGTGACCTTTATCAGCACAGTGTTATACACAGTACACTTGTCACTAAATAGCTAACAGGGACACTATAGGCTGAATCCTGATGGTGACATAAACCAGTGATATAATCTGTTTGTGTGACCTTTATCAGCACAGTATTATACACAGTACACTTGTCACTAAATAGCTAACGGGGACACTATAGGCTTAATCCTGATGGTGACATAAACCAGTGATATAATCTGTGTGTGTGACTGTGACAGACCCTTCTGTCAGGACTGAAGGAGTTAATTGTGTTTAGCTAAGAAACTAATTTCTAAAGACAGAGTTGCTGGCTCCAGCTATAATCTAATTAGTGCTAAGCATTCTATTGTTTGATCACCTCCAGAGAGAAAACGCCTAAGTGATAAGAAGGGCCAAGAGTGTCTTGTGGTTGAAGTGTTTAAGTAATATAATTCTATTGTATCATGTCAAAGGGCTTGTTCCCTCCATGTAATGTACAACAGCCTTTCAACCCCCATCTGGGGGGGGGGGTCAGACCTGCATAAATACTAGGCATAGCCTTTTAATAAATGACATTCTGTTTTAAACCTGAAACTGGCTGGGTTGTGAATTGCTGATTCCCTATGCAGGACATTGTTCATCTGATATTAACCCTTGGTACACTGTTGGTACCGTAACAATTGGTGGCAAGCGACGGAATGAACCTTATCGCCCAGAAGAGCAACTACACAAGCCAGTAACCTCAGGAAGAGGGGGATTATTACAATACTGACTAAGATGGAAAGAGTACCAGGGACAGAAGGAACCAATGGGCCCAGCATATCAGACAGAACCCCTGAAGAAGCAAGCTTTGATCGGGCGGTTAAAATAAGACTGGCATATTATGGCCCCAACCCATCTGCGGAAATTATCGACCGGGTCATAGCAGCTGTGGAGGCCAACCTACTTCGCCAAAGCAGCGCTGCAGCAGCCCAAGTGGAAAAGAGAAAAGTAAATTTTGCAGCTTTTAAAAACTTCCTGGAAACAGAAGGAGAGATTGATGGGTTCCTTGCGGATTTTGAGAGGCAATGTGCACTACACAAGGTACCCGCAGAGGACTGGGTCATGATATTATCCGGAAAATTATCCGGCCGGGCCAGTGAGGCTTTTCGGGCCATTCCAGATGAGGAAGTCGGGGATTATAATACTGTAAAAGAGGCTCTGCTCTCCAGGTATGCGGTTACACCGGAGGCATACCGGAGGCGGTTCAGAGACACTGTTAAATTAGCTGGTGATTCCTACCTTGAGTGGGCATGTAAGGTGCACCGCACAGCAGCTCACTGGATAGCGGGGTGCCGAGCCGTATCTGGGGAAGAGGTGCTGCAGCTATTCCTGTTGGAACATTGCTTCGACAAGTTACCCGCAGGAGTTCGAGAGTGGATTCGGGACCGTAAACCCTCCACCCTGCATGAAGCGGCTCGCTTGGCAGATGAGTATACGGATGCCCGCAAACTGGACACTGCTACCACTAAGCCCCCTGCTAGAGTGGAGTACAGACCCCCAGTCACCCCAGCAGCTGCCAGTTACCAACCCCCGGCGCATCGCTATACCACACGGCCTCCGGCCACGAACTACCCTCAGAGAGCCCGGTTCAATTCACGGGGCTACTCACAGCCTATTTGGTGCTTTGGATGTAAGCAACTAGGGCACAAAAGACCAGAGTGTCCCCTAAATGCAGCGAACCAAGCACAGTCCTGGAGAAGACCCGCCGGCGGAATCCCTTGTAACTCTCAGCCTGCGGCCCGCTACGTAGAGGCGCAAGAATGCTGGAGCATCCTACATGAGGCAGACCTTGTGCAAGCTGCCCACCAGAATAACCGGCAACTGGTTAAAGTGAATGGGAAGAAGGTCAGTGGTCTACGGGATACTGGTGCTACCATGACCTTGCTTCAAAAGAACTTGGTGTCTGAGAAACAGTACACTGGAGACACTGTGGCTGTGAGGGTAGCAGGGGGCGATGTGTTCAGCCTACCTGTTGCCAGGGTACATTTGGATTGGGGAGTGGGCGCTAGACCTGTGAATGTGGGGGTCAAGAAGGACTTACCTGCTGATGTTCTTCTTGGAAATGACTTGGCCCCCCTTGTTTCTGCCTACGCTCCTATGGGTCCCGCTGATGTTAACCCTGTGACTACCCGTGCTCAGATCCGTGCAGCAGAGACTGACCCCCCTGCTGCTAAGCCCCAGGACGCTGAGCTCAGTAAATCTCTATCCGCTATTGATACGTGGAAGTCCCGTTACAATGCGCTGATGAAGGAGAAGAGGAGCGCAGAGGAAAAAGCACGTTTAGAACGTGAATCTCTGCTAGACAAGCTGCACCGACAGACTGCAGAAAACACCAGCTTGAGAGTGGAACATGAAACATTAAAGACAAACTTAGCGACACTTGAGGAGAAGCTGACGCTGGCTCATAGTGAGGTGCAGCAACTCAAGGGCACCCTATGTCAGTATGAAGGGATTGTGGATACCTATAAAGAGCAGGTACAGAAAACTCGTAAAGAAGCTGATGGGATTTTGAAGGACTGTTTAGCCCTAGTCTGGGCACTGAGGAAGTTGAACCCTTCTTTGTATGGACAGGAATTCTCTCTAATAACGGGAATACAGATGGATTGTCCTGGCAAACTGACATGCCTACCACCTCCTAGTCCGGTCATCCCCAGGTTGACCCGCCAAAGGGTCAAGCCGGGTCTGCCGGAGTGTTCCACAAGGGGGGAGATATGTGACAGACCCTTCTGTCAGGACTGAAGGAGTTAATTGTGTTTAGCTAAGAAACTAATTTCTAAAGACAGAGTTGCTGGCTCCAGCTATAATCTAATTAGTGCTAAGCATTCTATTGTTTGATCACCTCCAGAGAGAAAACGCCTAAGTGATAAGAAGGGCCAAGAGTGTCTTGTGGTTGAAGTGTTTAAGTAATATAATTCTATTGTATCATGTCAAAGGGCTTGTTCCCTCCATGTAATGTACAACAGCCTTTCAACCCCCATCTGGGGGGGGGGGGGGGTCAGACCTGCATAAATACTAGGCATAGCCTTTTAATAAATGTCATTCTGTTTTAAACCTGAAACTGGCTGGGTTGTGAATTGCTGATTCCCTATGCAGGACATTGTTCATCTGGTATTAACCCTTGGTACACTGTTGGTACCGTAACAGTGACCTTTATCAGCACAGTATTATACACAGTGCATGTGTCACTAAATAGCTAATGGGGACACTATAGGCTGAATCCTGATGGGGACATAAACCAGTGATATAATCTGTTTGTGTGACCTTTATCAGCACAGTATTATACACAGTGCATGTGTCACTAAATAGCTAATGGGGACACTATAGGCTGAATCCTGATGGGGACATAAACCAGTGATATAATCTGTTTGTGTGACCTTTATCAGCACAGTATTATACACAGTACACTTGTCACTAAATAGCTAACAGGGACACTATAGACTGAATCCTGATGTGACATAAACCAGTGATATAATCTGTTTGTATGACCTTTATCAGCACAGTATTATACACAGTACACTTGTCACTAAATAGCTAACGGGGAGACTATAGACTGAATCCTGATGGTGACATAAACCAGTGATATAATCAGTTTGTGTGACCTTTATTAGCACAGTATTATACACAGTACACGTGTCACTAAATAGCTAACGGGGACACTATAGGCTGAATCCTGATGGTGACATAAACCAGTGATATAATCTGTTTGTGTGACCTTTATCAGCACAGTATTATACACAGTACACGTGTCACTAAATAGCTAACGGGGACACTATAGGCTTAATCCTGATGGTGACATAAACCAGTGATATAATCTGTGTGTGTGACCTTTATCAGCACAGTATTATACACAGTGCATGTGTCACTAAATAGCTAATGGGGACACTATAGTCTGAATTCTACTGATGGTGACATAAACCAGTGATATAATCAGTTTGTGTGACCTTTTTTAGCACAGTATTATACACAGTGCATGTGTCACTAAATAGCTAACAGGGTCACTATAGGCTTAATCCTGATGGTGACATAAACCAGTGATATAATCAGTTTGTGTGACCTTTATCAGCACAGTATTATACACAGTACACGTGTCACTAAATAGCTAATGGGGTCACTATAGGCAGAATCCTGATGGTGACATAAACCAGTGATATAGTCAGTTTGTGTGACCTTTATCAGCACAGTATTATACACAGTGCATGTGTCACTAAATAGCTAATGAGGACACTATAGGCAGAATCCTGATGGTGACATAAACCAGTGATATAATCAGTTTGTGTGACCTTTATCAGCACAGTATTATACACAGTACACGTGTCACTAAATAGCTAACGGGTACACTATAGGCTGAATCCTGATGGTGACATAAACCAGTGATATAATCTGTTTATTTGTGTGACCTTTATCAGCACAGTATTATACACAGTACACTTGTCACTAAATAGCTAACGGGGACACTATAGTCTGAATTCTACTGATGGTGACATAAACCAGTGATATAATCAGTTTGTGTGACCTTTATTAGAACAGTATTATACACAGTACACCTGTCACTAAATAGCTAACGGGGACACTATAGACTGAATCCTGATGGTGACATAAACCAGTGATATAATATGTTTGTGTGACCTTTATCAGCACAGTATTATACACAGTACATGTGTCACTAAATAGCTAACGGGGTCACTATAGGCTTAATCCTGATGGTGACATAAACCAGTGATATAATCTGTTTATTTGTGTGACCTTTATTAGCACAGTATTATACACAGTACACTTGTCACTAAATAGCTAACAGGGTCACTATAGGCTGAATCCTGATGGTGACATAAACCTGTGATATAATCTGTTTATTTGTGTGACCTTTATTAGCACAGTATTATACACAGTACACTTGTCACTAAATAGCTAACAGGGTCACTATAGGCTGAATCCTGATGGTGATATAAACCTGTGATATAATCTGTTTGTGTGACCTTTATCAGCACAATATTATACACAGTACACTTGTCACTAAATAGCTAACGGGGACACTATAGGCTGAATCCTGATGGTAACATAAACCAGTGATATAATCTGTTTGTGTGACCTTTATCAGCACAGTATTATACACAGTACACTTGTCACTAAATAGCTAACGGGGACACTATAGGCAGAATCCTGATGGGGACATAAACCAGTGATATAATCAGTTTGTGTGACCTTTATCAGCACAGTATTATACACAGTACACTTGTCACTAAATAGCTAACGGGGACACTATAGGCTGAATCCTGATGGTGACATAAATCAGTGATATAATCTGTGTGTGTGACCTTTATCAGTACAGTATTACACACAGTGCATGTGTCACTAAATAGCTAACGGGGACACTATAGACTGAATCCTGATGGTGACATAAACCAGTGATATAATCTGTTTATTTGTGTGACCTTTATTAGTACAGTATTATACACAGTGCACTTGTCACTAAATAGCTAACAGGAACACTATAGGCTGAATCCTGATGGTGACATAAACCAGTGATATAATCTGTTTGTATGACCTTTATCAGTACAGTATTATACACAGTACACTTGTCACTAAATAGCTAACGGGGACACTATAGGCAGAATCCTGATGGTGACATAAACCAGTGATATAATCTGTGTGTGTGACCTTTATCAGTACAGTATTATACACAGTGCATGTGTCACTAAATAGCTAACGGGGACACTATAGGCTGAATCCTGATGGTGACATAAACCAGTGATATAATCTGTTTGTGTGACCTTTATCAGTACAGTATTATACACAGTGCACGTGTCACTAAATAGCTAACGGGGACACTATAGGCTTAATCCTGATGGTGACATAAACCAGTGATATAATATGTTTGTGTGACCTTTATTAGCACAGTATTATACACAGTGCATGTGTCACTAAATAGCTAACAGGGTCACTATAGGCTTAATCCTGATGGTGACATAAACCAGTGATATAATCAGTTTGTGTGACCTTTATCAGTACAGTATTATACACAGTACACTTGTCACTAAATAGCTAACAGGGACACTATAGACTGAATCCTGATGTGACATAAACCAGTGATATAATCTGTTTGTATGACCTTTATCAGCACAGTATTATACACAGTACACTTGTCACTAAATAGCTAACGGGGTCACTATAGGCTGAATCCTGATGGTGACATAAATCAGTGATATAATCTGTGTGTGTGACCTTTATCAGTACAGTATTATACACAGTACACGTGTCACTAAATAGCTAACGGGGACACTATAGGCTGAATCCTGATGGTGACATAAACCAGTGATATAATCAGTTTGTGTGACCTTTATCAGTACAGTATTATACACAGTACACGTGTCACTAAATAGCTAACGGGGACACTATAGGCTGAATCCTGATGGTGACATAAACCAGTGATATAATCTGTGTGTGTGACCTTTATCAGCACAGTATTATACACAGTACACTTGTCACTAAATAGCTAACGGGGACACTATAGACTGAATCCTGATGGTGATATAAACCTGTGATATAATCTGTTTGTATGACCTTTATCAGTACAGTATTATACACAGTGCACGTGTCACTAAATAGCTAACGGGGTCACTATAGGCTGTATCCTGATGGTGACATAAACCAGTGATATAATCAGTTTGTGTGACCTTTATCAGCACAGTATTATACACAGTGCACGTGTCACTAAATAGCTAATGGGGACACTATAGGCTGAATCCTGATGGTGACATAAACCAGTGATATAATCTGTTTGTGTGACCTTTATCAGCACAGTATTATACACAGTGCATGTGTCACTAAATAGCTAACAGGGTCACTATAGGCTTAATCCTGATGGTGACATAAACCAGTGATATAATCTGTTTGTGTGACCTTTATCAGCACAGTATTATACACAGTACACTTGTCACTAAATAGCTAACAGGGACACTATAGACTGAATCCTGATGTGACATAAACCAGTGATATAATCTGTTTGTATGACCTTTATCAGCACAGTATTATACACAGTACACTTGTCACTAAATAGCTAACGGGGTCACTATAGGCTGAATCCTGATGGTGACATAAATCAGTGATATAATCTGTGTGTGTGACCTTTATCAGTACAGTATTATACACAGTACACGTGTCACTAAATAGCTAACGGGGACACTATAGGCTGAATCCTGATGGTGACATAAACCAGTGATATAATCAGTTTGTGTGACCTTTATCAGTACAGTATTATACACAGTACACGTGTCACTAAATAGCTAACGGGGACACTATAGGCTGAATCCTGATGGTGACATAAACCAGTGATATAATCTGTGTGTGTGACCTTTATCAGCACAGTATTATACACAGTACACTTGTCACTAAATAGCTAACGGGGACACTATAGACTGTATCCTGATGGTGACATAAACCAGTGATATAATCAGTTTGTGTGACCTTTATCAGCACAGTATTATACACAGTGCACGTGTCACTAAATAGCTAATGGGGACACTATAGGCTGAATCCTGATGGTGACATAAACCAGTGATATAATCAGTTTGTGTGACCTTTATTAGCACAGTATTATACACAGTGCATGTGTCACTAAATAGCTAACGGGGACACTATAGGCTGAATCCTGATGGCGACATAAACCAGTGATATAATCTGTTTGTGTGACCTTTATCAGTACAGTATTATACACAATGCACGTGTCACTAAATAGCTAACGGGGACACTATAGGCAGAATCCTGATGGTGACATAAACCAGTGATATAATCTGTTTGTGTGACCTTTATCAGCACAGTATTATACACAGTGCATGTGTCACTAAATAGCTAACGGGGACACTATAGGCTGAATCCTGATGGTGACATAAACCAGTGATATAATCTGTGTGTGTGACCTTTATCAGCACAGTATTATACACAGTACACTTGTCACTAAATAGCTAACGGGGACACTATAGACTGAATCCTGATGGTTACATAAACCAGTGATATAATCAGTTTGTGTGACCTTTATCAGCACAGTATTATACACAGTGCACGTGTCACTAAATAGCTAATGGGGACACTATAGGCTGAATCCTGATGGTGACATAAACCAGTGATATAATCAGTTTGTGTGACCTTTATTAGCACAGTATTATACACAGTGCACGTGTCACTAAATAGCTAACGGGGACACTATAGGCAGAATCCTGATGGTGACATAAACCAGTGATATAATCTGTTTGTGTGACCTTTATCAGCACAGTATTATACACAGTGCATGTGTCACTAAATAGCTAACGGGGACACTATAGGCTGAATCCTGATGGTGACATAAACCAGTGATATAATCTGTGTGTGTGACCTTTATCAGCACAGTATTATACACAGTACACTTGTCACTAAATAGCTAACGGGGACACTATAGACTGAATCCTGATGGTTACATAAACCAGTGATATAATCAGTTTGTGTGACCTTTATCAGCACAGTATTATACACAGTGCACGTGTCACTAAATAGCTAATGGGGACACTATAGGCTGAATCCTGATGGTGACATAAACCAGTGATATAATCAGTTTGTGTGACCTTTATTAGCACAGTATTATACACAGTGCACGTGTCACTAAATAGCTAACGGGGACACTATAGGCAGAATCCTGATGGTGACATAAACCAGTGATATAATCTGTTTGTGTGACCTTTATCAGCACAGTATTATACACAGTGCACGTGTCACTAAATAGCTAACGGGGTCACTATAGGCAGAATCCTGATGGTGACATAAACCAGTGATATAATCTGTGTGTGTGACCTTTATCAGTACAGTATTATACACAGTACACTTGTCACTAAATAGCTTACAGGGACACTATAGGCTGAATCCTGATGGTGACATAAACCAGTGATATAATCAGTTTGTGTGACCTTTATTAGCACAGTATTATACACAGTACACGTGTCACTAAATAGCTAACGGGGACACTATAGGCTTAATCCTGATGGTGACATAAACCAGTGATATAATCTGTTTGTGTGACCTTTATTAGCACAGTGTTATACACAGTGCACTTGTCACTAAATAGCTAACAGGGACACTATAGGCTGAATCCTGATGGTGACATAAACCAGTGATATAATCAGTTTGTGTGACCTTTATTAGCACAGTATTATACACAGTACACGTGTCACTAAATAGCTAACAGGGACACTATAGACTGTATCCTGATGGTGACATAAACCAGTGATATAATCTGTTTGTGTGACCTTTATCAGTACAGTATTATACACAGTGCATGTGTCACTAAATAGCTAACAGGGACACTATAGACTGTATCCTGATGGTGACATAAACCAGTGATATAATCAGTTTGTGTGACCTTTATTAGCACAGTATTATACACAGTGCACTTGTCACTAAATAGCTAACAGGGACACTGTAGGCTGAATCCTGATGGTGACATAAACCAGTGATATAATATGTTTATTTGTGTGACCTTTATTAGCACAGTGTTATACACAGTACACTTGTCACTAAATAGCTAACGGGGACACTGTAGGCTGAATCCTGATGGTGACATAAACCAGTGATATAATCTGTTTGTGTGACCTTTATCAGTACAGTATTATACACAGTGCATGTGTCACTAAATAGCTAACGGGGACACTATAGGCTTAATCCTTATGGTGATATAAACCAGTGATATAATATGTTTGTGTGACCTTTATTAGCACAGTATTATACACAGTGCATGTGTCACTAAATAGCTAACGGGGACACTATAGGCTTAATCCTGATGGTGATATAAACCAGTGATATAATATGTTTGTGTGACCTTTATTAGCACAGTATTATACACAGTGCACTTGTCACTAAATAGCTAACGGGGACACTGTAGACTGAATCCTGATGGTGACATAAACCAGTGATATAATCAGTTTGTGTGACCTTTATCAGCACAGTATTATACACAGTACACTTGTCACTAAATAGCTAACGGGGACACTATAGGCTTAATCCTGATGGTGACATAAACCAGTGATATAATCTGTTTGTGTGACCTTTATCAGCACAGTATTATACACAGTACACTTGTCACTAAATAGCTAACGGGGAGACTATAGACTGAATCCTGATGGTGACATAAACCAGTGATATAATATGTTTGTGTGACCTTTATCAGCACAGTATTATACACAGTGCACTTGTCACTAAATAGCTAACGGGGACACTATAGACTGAATCCTGATGGTGACATAAACCAGTGATATAATCTGTTTGTGTGACCTTTATTAGCACAGTATTATACACAGTACACTTGTCACTAAATAGCTAACGGGGACACTATAGGCTGAATCCTGATGGTGACATAAACCAGTGATATAATCAGTTTGTGTGACCTTTATCAGCACAGTATTATACACAGTGCACTTGTCACTAAATAGCTAACGGGGACACTATAGGCAGAATCCTGATGGTGACATAAACCAGTGATATAATCAGTTTGTGTGACCTTTATCAGTACAGTATTATACACAGTGCATGTGTCACTAAATAGCTAACGGGGACACTATAGGCTGAATCCTGATGGTGATATAAACCAGTGATATAATCTGTTTGTGTGACCTTTATCAGCACAGTATTATACACATCACAGTACACTTGTCACTAAATAGCTAACGGGGTCACTATAGGCTGAATCCTGATGGTGACATAAACCAGTGATATAATCTGTTTGTGTGACCTTTATTAGCACAGTGTTATACACAGTACACTTGTCACTAAATAGCTAACGGGGACACTATAGGCTGAATCCTGATGGTGACATAAACCAGTGATATAATCAGTTTGTGTGACCTTTATCAGCACAGTATTATACACAGTGCACTTGTCACTAAATAGCTAACGGGGACACTATAGGCAGAATCCTGATGGTGACATAAACCAGTGATATAATCAGTTTGTGTGACCTTTATCAGTACAGTATTATACACAGTGCATGTGTCACTAAATAGCTAACGGGGTCACTATAGGCTGAATCCTGATGATGACATAAACCAGTGATATAATCTGTTTGTGTGACCTTTATTAGCACAGTATTATACACAGTGCATGTGTCACTAAATAGCTAACGGGGACACTATAGGCTGAATCCTGATGGTGACATAAACCAGTGATATAATCAGTTTGTGTGACCTTTATCAGCACAGTATTATACACAGTACACTTGTCACTAAATAGCTAACGGGGTCACTATAGGCTGAATCCTGATGTGACATAAACCAGTGATATAATCAGTTTGTGTGACCTTTATTAGCACAGTATTATACACAGTGCACTTGTCACTAAATAGCTTACAGGGACACTATAGACTGAATCCTGATGGTGATATAAACTTGTGATATAATCAGTTTGTGTGACCTTTATTAGCACAGTATTATACACAGTGCACTTGTCACTAAATAGCTTACAGGGACACTATAGACTGAATCCTGATGGTGACACAAACCAGTGATATATTCTGTTGTGTGACCTTTATCAGCACAGTATTATACACAGTACACGTGTCACTAAATAGCTAACGGGGACATTATAGGCTGAATCCTGATGGTGACATAAACCAGTGATATAATCTGTTTGTGTGACCTTTATCAGCACAGTATTATACACAGTACACTTGTCACTAAATAGCTAACGGGGACACTATAGGCTGAATCCTGATGGTGACATAAACCAGTGATATAATCAGTTTAAGTGACCTTTATCAGTACAGTATTATACACAGTGCACTTGTCACTAAATAGCTAACGGGGACACTATAGGCTGAATCCTGATGGTGACATAAACCAGTGATATAATCAGTTTGTGTGACCTTTATTAGAACAGTATTATACACAGTGCACTTGTCACTAAATAGCTAACGGGGACACTATAGGCTGTATCCTGATGTGACATAAACCAGTGATATAATCAGTTTGTGTGACCTTTATCAGTACAGTATTATACACAGTGCACTTGTCACTAAATAGCTAACGGGGACACTATAGGCTGTATCCTGATGTGACATAAACCAGTGATATAATCAGTTTGTGTGACCTTTATCAGCACAGTATTATACACAGTACACTTGTCACTAAATAGCTAACAGGGACACTGTAGGCTGTATCCTGTTGTGACATAAACCAGTGATATAATCAGTTTGTGTGACCTTTATCAGCACAGTATTATACACAGTGCATGTGTCACTAAATAGCTATCAGGGACACTATAGGCTGTATCCTGATGTGACATAAACCAGTGATATAATCAGTTTGTGTGACCTTTATCAGCACAGTATTATACACAGTGCATGTGTCACTAAATAGCTAACAGGGACACTATAGGCTGAATCCTGATGATGACATAAAACTGTGATATAATCAGTTTGTGTGACCTTTATCAGCACAGTATTATACACAGTACACTTGTCACTAAATAGCTAACGGGGTCACTATAGGCTGTATCCTGATGTGACATAAACCAGTGATATAATCAGTTTGTGTGACCTTTATCACTACAGTATTATACACAGTACATGTGTCACTAAATAGCTAACGGGGACACTATAGGCTGAATCCTGATGGTGACATAAACCAGTGATATAATCTGTTTGTGTGACCTTTATTAGCACAGTATTATACACAGTACATGTGTCACTAAATAGCTAACGGGGACACTATGGCCTAGATTTGGAGTTCGGCGTTAGCCGTGAAAACCAGCGTTAGAGGCTCCTAACGCGGGTTTCTTACGGACTCCGGTATTTAGAGTTCAGTTACCGACACTCAAAAAAAAACTAACGCTCACATTTCTACCGACACCTCTGACCCAGTAGTAAAGATATACCGACAAAAAAAACATCCACGAATCAAATTAAAAATATTACACAAAGTACACTTACAGTCATACAAACACTACACTATGTTTATTTTTCATATTTAATAATTTTTCAGCAAAATACAAAGGATTAAAGTTGCGAGATCTCGGGTGTTAGAAAAAAACCAACACAAATCCATTTTCCCATTGACTTACATTGACACACGGGAAAAGACCCTCATATACCTACATCTAACTAATAACATTATCACAAACATACACTCATCGATGCATACAAACAATATACACCACGTGACATACACAAAATATTTATTTATCACAAAAAGAACACGATTTAGTTACTTTTTCACACAAGCTCATGACGTCATTCACTTTACGATGAAAACCAGTCTTAGAAAAAAAAAAGGCCAATTTTCAGAGACTCCATTGACTTCTATGGGGAAGACGTGCTCGTGCACGCGAAACCCTCATTTCCCTAATGCACGCAAACAGCGTAGACAGAAAAACTCCAAATACCAGCGCTAGAAAAGACATGATTTCATGCGTTAGACCCAGCTATGATAAATAGATCAAGAAATGACTATTTCCCTATGGTGGATTTATGGATTTTACTGTTTGAATATTCACAACAGCATTAAATTGTTTCAGACTTTTATATTACATCAACTACAAATCAACATCACTAGTAACAACATTTTTGTTTTAAAAATATTACATTTAAACGGACACAAAAATAATGTCAACTTTTCAGGATTCACAAACACTACACAATGGGAAACAATTCTCATTTACCTTTATTATTGCATTTCAGTTATTCAGCTCATATGCTTGCAGCAACAGCATATCTACATAGGCTTAACATATGATCAGTCATGGATGCACATACATTACTTTTAACATTCACTCATACATGTGTGTTACGGTTACCCTTAGTCTCGCTGAGAGATGGACCACTTAGTAGCCTGGATCCCTATTGCTAAAGAGGGGAGAAGCTGCTTTCCATAGTATTCTATATGAGTCTCGCAAATATAGAATAATCTCCCTTAGCTGCAGTACAGCTAGGATACCCTTCTGCCCACAAAAACGAGTCAACGCTGCGATTGAGGGTCAAACAAGAACTCAGGACTGGGATGCCCAGCCTGCTTTTTATTAAGGTTACATGCACACAGGGCACTCCCAGGGGGAGAGGGGGGGAAGCACAAAATCCCCCATCACACATTTAGATAGAGAGCACTGTCCTTTGACAGGCCACAATAGGATTACAGTACTTAAGATAACAAGTTTACAAGTTCATCTTATCAATTAGCAGTCTGGCTCCAGAGGTGATTAGACAATGGGATTGGTTATCCCTAAACTTAGAGCTGAGGCCAGCAAATGTGTATTTAGGCAATAGTTTCTAAAAGCTGAAAAAAAAGAGTTAACTCTTTATAAAATGATACTTGTTACGGTTTTCTTGGAGCCCTTCTTAGGCGCTGGCTTGCAGGTTCAGGCATTGATGCTGGGAAATAAGCTCTTCACAACAAAATAACTAATGCTTCTGTAACAGTGCTCCCTTTCTGTGGAACACTCTGGCAGACACGGTCTGACCCCTTTTTGGGGCAGACTAAGGCTGTCCAGACCGCTGGTTATGCGGGGCTGAGGTTGGTTTGTCTGGACAACCCGTCGGCGTTGCCATTCTGTTTCCCAGGTCTGTAAGTAATGGTGAAATTGAAGGGTTGCAACGATAAGCTCCAACGTAAAAGCCTGCCGTTATCTCCAGAGACCCGGTTCAGCCACACCAACGGGTTATGGTCGGTGACCAGAGTGAACTCCTGACCATATAAATAGGGAGTCAATTTCTTTAATGCCCACACCAAAGCCAAACACTCCTTTTCGACTGCAGCATAGCTGACTTCGCGGGGCAGGAGCTTCCGGCTGATGTAGGCAACTGGATGCTCCCCTCCATCTTCGCCTACTTGGCTGAGGACAGCTCCCAGCCCGAACATGGAAGCATCTGTATGGACGATAAAACGTTTGTTAAGGGCTGGGGCCGCCAAGACAGGAGCGTTAATTAGAGCATTTTTGAGAGCCTGGAAAGCCGTTTCACAGTGGGGAGACCACAGGACCTGTCGAGGTAAGTTCTTCTTGGTCAAGTCAGTCAGGGGTTTGGCAAGTGTGCTGTAGTCTGGTACGAACCGTCTATAGTACCCTGCCATGCCCAGGAAGGCTAGGACCTGAGTCTTAGTGATGGGGGTGGGCCAACTGGCGACGGCTTCTATTTTGGCCGGCTCTGGTCGCTGCTTTCCACACCCCACCCGGTGACCCAGGTACTGTACCTCGGCCATCCCAAAGTGGCATTTTTCTGGCTTCAGAGTCAGGCCAGCAGCCCGGATCTGATCCAGAACCATTCCCACATGAGCTAAGTGGTCCTCCCTCCACTTACTGTGGATCGCTATGTCGTCCAGGTAGGCGCAAGCAAAACTCTGGAAGCCATCCAGGAGCCTATCCACCAAGCGCTGGAATGTAGCTGGGGCATTCTTCATCCCAAACGGCATTACCCTAAACTGATATAAGCCGAATGGGGTGACGAATGCCGACTTGGGGATAGCCTCCGGGGCCAGGGGAATCTGCCAGTAACCTTTGCAGAGGTCAATAGTGGTCAGGTAATTTCCCCTGGCTATACGATCGAGTAGCTCGTCTACCCTGGGCATAGGGTAAGCGTCCGTCACGGTATTTTCATTGAGCCTCCGATAGTCTACGCAGAACCGGGTGGTCCCATCTTTCTTGGGCACCAAGACAACTGGGGAGGCCCATGGACTATCGGAGGGCTCAATTACCCTGAGCTGGAGCATCTCATCGATCTCCTTCTTCATTCCTGTCCTAACTGCTTCGGGGATTCGGTACGGAGCCTGGCGCAAGGGAGCTTGTCCCGGAGTATCTACCTGGTGGGTGGTTAAAGTAGTGTACCCTGGCTTCGGGGAGAAGGTGAGGTGTTTGGACTGGAGGAGTTGGTTGAGCTGCTCCCTTTCAGTGGGGCTAAGTCGGTCCCCTATCTGAACCTGCGCCACTATACCTGTGGGGAGACTCTTTTCTAATAGGTCTGGAATGGGTAAACTGTTGGGGTCTTCCTGAGGGGAACAACATACGGCCGTCACGTTCTCTGGTCGCTCAAAATATTCCTTGAGCATGTTTACATGGAATGTCTTTCTAAGATTGTTGTCATGGCAGCTAGCTATCACATAAGTGGTGTCTCCCCTTTTCTCTACGATCTGGTAGGGACCCTGCCAGGACGCCTGCAATTTGTCTGTCTTCACCGGCTTAAGTACTAACACCTTTTGTCCTATAGTGAAGATTCTCTTTCGGGCCCCCCGATCATACCATACTTTCTGTCTTCTCTGGGCCAACTGGAGATTAGCCCACACGGATTTGGCTAATTGCTCCATTCGGTCCCTGAGTTCCAGCACGTATGGCACAATGGGGACACCGTCAGCCTCCATCTCTCCCTCCCAGTGCTCCCGGATCAGGTTTAGGGGTCCCCGTACCTTTCTTCCGTAGAGCAACTCGAAGGGAGAGAACCCTGTCATTTCCTGGGGCACCTCCCGATAAGCAAATAGGAGGTGCGGCAGGAAGAGTTCCCAGTCTCGGTATTCCTGAGTGAACGTCTTGAGCATTTGCTTGAGGGTCCCATTGAACCTCTCACACAGCCCGTTCGTCTGGGGGTGGTATGGGGAGCTCAGGAGGGACTTAATTTTGCAAACCTGCCAGAGTTGTTGGGTTAATTCAGCCGTAAATTGGGTGCCTCGGTCGGATAGGATTTCTTTTGGAAATCCTACCCGGGAGAACACCTGTACTAGTGCATTCGCTACCGTATCCGCTTGTATGTTGGATAGGGCGACAGCCTCTGGGTACCTGGTAGCATAGTCCACTATGGTAAGAATGTAGCGCTTACCGGAGGGACTAGGGGTAGCCAGTGGTCCCACTAGGTCAATAGCAACCCGGCTGAAGGGTTCCTCTACAATGGGCATATTTACTAGCTGGGCTTTAGGGTGATCGCCTCGCCTTCCTACTCGTTGACACACATCGCAGGTGTTACAGTAAGTTCTAACGTCAGCGTGCACCCCTGGCCAAAAGAACGTGTGAGTAATGCGGTGTAGGGTACGGGTTACGGCTAGGTGGCCTGCTAAGGGGATGTCGTGGCCTATTTTGAGGATTTCTTGATGGTATTTGTGGGGCACTACCAGCTGTCGCCTACGCTGTCCCCTTTTCTCTGTCCAGCGGTATAGTTTCCCTTTTTCCCATAAGAATGTTTCGTTATCTACCCCGCCCCCTCCGGTCTCTGCTCGTTCCCGGTACTTTTGTAAGGTCGGGTCAGTCTTAGACTCTGCCTCAAAAGCATCTGGGGTGTCCCAGGGTATGGGGCCTAACCTGTCAGGCAAGGTCGGGGTAGGTCTTACCTGTGTCTCCCGCACTGGTGAGAGCTCTCGCTCCGTCCGGGCTTGGGCCCGTGTAGTCACTGGGTCCGCCTCGTTGTTGCATACTGGAGCATAGGCAGAAGTCATGGGGCCCAAATCGTTGCCCAGTAGTACTTTGGCAGGTAAATTATCCATTAGGCCCACGTTCACAGCCCCCTTTCCCGCTCCCCAATCAAGATGCACTTTAGCTGTTGGAATTTTGTACACATCCCCCCCCCGCCACTCTAACGGCCACAGTCTGTCCGGATCGCTTGTGCTCTGGCACCAAATGACTCTGTACCAGCGTGATAGTAGCCCCTGTGTCTCGCAATCCCTCGGTAGATCGCCCCTCGAGCCATACCCTCTGCCGATGGTGCTGGCGGTTATCTGAGGCAGCATATACAGGGTCTGCCTCGTGAAGCGGCCCCACATATCCCTCCATATGGGCCTCTTGGTTAACACAGAGGGCCCGGGCCGGACGATAGGACCCAGAGGGGTAATTGTAATTCCTGGGTGTCTGGTGCGTATTAAGGGGGCAGCTAGCCATGAAATGCCCTGCTTGCTTGCATCGGTGGCAAGTCGGTCTGGGACGCTCAGAGCTGTTATTGGGTGGTCCTGAGTGTCGGACGGGCCCTGTGGGCACCGGGGCTCGGAATTCAGCACGAGGGGGTGCACGGTAAACCTCTCTGGGTTCGACCCGTGCTGGAGCTCGGTAGTTCATGGGTTTGTGAAGACGGGAGTCATAATGTTCATCGGCCAATTTGGCTGCTTCTTCTAAGGTAGAAGGCCGCCTGTCTCGCAGCCATTCCTTCCCTTGCTGTTCCATGCCATTATAAAAATGTTCTAAGAGAAACAATTGTAAAATTTCCTCCCCAGTCACCGCTTTACTTCCGCTCAGCCAGTGATTTGCCGCTCTCCGCATTCGGTGCGCCCATTCCATATGGGTATCGTTAGGCTTCTTTTCCGTGCCCCGAAACTGTCGGCGATACGTGTCCGGAGTTACAGCGTACCGTCGCAACAGTGTCTCCTTAACTAGCTCATACTGTGTCACTTCCTCAGCACCCAGAGTACGAAAGGCTTCCAGGGCTCGCCCGGATAGTTTCCCAGACAATATCGTGGGACACTCTCTGTTGGGAATCTGGTGCAGGGCACATTGCCTTTCGAAGTCCGCCAAATATTCATCAATCCCTGTCTCGCTCTCTAGAAAGGGTCGAAATGCCGCATAGGGTATCTTGGGCCTCCCAGCATTTTCGACAGGGATGATTACCTGCGGGGCTTCAGCATTGCGGTGTGCTTTCGCTAGGTTGAGTTCGTGGGCTTGAGTCTCTCGTATATCCTCATCCGCCTGCGCCATCAACTGCTGTACCAATTCCATGGAGGGGTTCGGCCCGTATAATGAGAGCCTTTCCCGAACAATCCTGTTTTTTTCGTCACTAATCGTGGTCGGTGTTTCCGCCATTGTGAAGCTCTGAGCCGGTTGCTGGCGTACCCCCCTCTGCTTTCAAGTAAATCCTTTAGGGTTGTACGCTTCAATTTTTCGTAAGCGTTCTGTACCTCTCCTAGGAAATCCAGGAAAATCCCGCCGCTGCCGCCAAATGTTACGGTTACCCTTAGTCTCGCTGAGAGATGGACCACTTAGTAGCCTGGATCCCTATTGCTAAAGAGGGGAGAAGCTGCTTTCCATAGTATTCTATATGAGTCTCGCAAATATAGAATAATCTCCCTTAGCTGCAGTACAGCTAGGATACCCTTCTGCCCACAAGAACGAGTCAACGCTGCGATTGAGGGTCAAACAAGAACTCAGGACTGGGATGCCCAGCCTGCTTTTTATTAAGGTTACATGCACACAGGGCACTCCCAGGGGGAGAGGGGGGGAAGCACAAAATCCCCCATCACACATTTAGATAGAGAGCACTGTCCTTTGACAGGCCACAATAGGATTACAGTACTTAAGATAACAAGTTTACAAGTTCATCTTATCAATTAGCAGTCTGGCTCCAGAGGTGATTAGACAATGGGATTGGTTATCCCTAAACTTAGAGCTGAGGCCAGCAAATGTGTATTTAGGCAATAGTTTCTAAAAGCTGAAAAAAAAGAGTTAACTCTTTATAAAATGATACTTGTTACGGTTTTCTTGGAGCCCTTCTTAGGCGCTGGCTTGCTGGTTCAGGCATTGCTGCTGGGAAATAAGCTCTTCACAACAAAATAACTAATGCTTCTGTAACAGTGTGCATTCAAATGATGGGGGAAAAACACATTACATTCTCTCTAGGAATCACAAAACAGAACATATGTATTTTACTGTACTTTTAACATCATGATTCCATCACCAGAAACCATTAGGAATTACGTACAACAAGAACATCATTACACCAGATTACAGATGTCACTTTATGGGAAGGAACAACAATGCCAGACCGCAATATAGAAGTCAGCATATGTGGGACACAATCACAATATATACGTACATGTACATAACACGCATCACCCATCACGCAACCACAAAGCACACATTTAGATTTTATTCAGCACACAATAACAATGTAGCACAATACAACAACACAATGAGGATTTCACAACTACATAGGCAGGTTAATAATATCATGACGTCATTAGAAGATTCAACCATACACATCACAGATTCACCACTGTACCGCCCCTTTCGGAACTTTACCACTCAATACTACAATACAACATATACGTAAACAACAGTTTGGAACAGCATTATTAAGTCGATTTCAATGGGACAATTAATAAATATTGTCAGATCGCAAATCACTTATATATATAATACTACAGATGACAGCCGGAAGTTCTTCAGTATTAGTGCCATTTGAATGGGACGCATACAATATTGACAGCTCGGCAATCACTTATATATACAATACTACAGATGACAGCCGGAAGTTATTCAGTATTAGTGCCATTTGAATGGGACGCATACAATATTGACTGCTCGGCAATCACTTATATATACAATACTACAGATGACAGCCGGAAGTTATTCAGCATTAGTGCGATTTTAATGGGACGCATACAATATTGACATCTCGGCAATCACTTATATATACAATACTACAGATGGCAGACGGGAAGTTCGGAATTATTATTGCGATTTGAAAGGGACGCATACAATATTGACAGCTCGGCAATCACTTATATATATACAATACTACAGATGGCAGACGGGAAGTTCGGAATTATTATTGCGCTTTGAAAGGGACGCATACAATATTGACAGCTCGGCAATCACTTATATATACAATACTACAGATGGCAGACGGGAAGTTCGGAATTATTATTGCGATTTTAAAGGGACGCGTACAATATTGACATCTCGGCAATCACTTATATATATACAATACTACAGATGGCAGACGGGAAGTTCTGAATTATTATTGCGATTTTAAAGGGACACATACAATATCTCGGCAATCACTTATATATACAATACTACAGATGGCAGACGGGAAGTTCTGAATTATTATTGCGATTTGAAAGGGACGCATACAATATTGACATCTCGGCAATCACTTATATATACAATACTACAGATGGCAGACGGGAAGTTCTGAATTATTATTGCGATTTGAAAGGGACGCATACAATATTGACATCTCGGCAATCACTTATATATACAATACTACAGATGGCAGACGGGAAGTTCGGAATTATTATTGCGATTCTAAAGGGACGCATACAATATTGACATCTCGGAAATCACTTATATATACAATACTACAGATGGCAGACGGGAAGTTCTGAATTATTATTGCGATTTTAAAGGGACGCATACAATATTGACAGCTCGGCAATCACTTATATATACAATACTAAAGATGGCAGCTGTTACTTTATCGTTTACAAACAATGTTGCAGCAACATTGATCGATCACATTCGATGCACATTATACACAACTATGCACTTTCATTCATGTTAGCCTGGACGTGTGCTTGTTACTATAACATCGCGTTTAAGAAATATTGATTACGCATATGATCAAACATTACAAACATGCACTGTATGTGTGATATTTGACACTTTCACATTGAGATTCATTGGGGGAAAACAACATTTCAGCAAACAACAAAAAAACGCCCACTGTGAAAGCATTCGCGCCGCTCACATACAAACAAGTGAATACAATTAGCATTCATTACAAACTCACTACCATTGGACTAATTGTACTATAAATCACCCAAACAACATGGCCAAAGCATCACTTGTGATCCACATCAGATCAAGTGCATACCTTGTTACGCTGTTTTGAAAGATGGATGACGATGACATGGTAGACGCTGCTGGTGCTGCTATTGGCGAACTAGCTGTTGGTCGAATCAGGCAGCCTCGGAGGCTCAGACCGAGACGAAGGGGTCGACTGGTTCGAGGTCCTCCTGTCTACAGGGTGAGACCCACCTTGGAAAACATGAGTGACTTTGAGGTTTATGATAAGTATCGGCTCAATCGCGAACAGCTCATTGGCCTTTACGATCTTCTTAAACCTCATTTGGAGCCACGTATACGAATAAGGACTGATGTTCCCGCCATGAGTAAGATGCTAAGCTGTCTATACGTTCTGGCCTCTGGGAGTTTTCAATCCGGAGAACTGTACATGCATGGCCTTGCTCAAGGTACATTCTCTGTGGTGTTTGATAACTTTCTGGACACCATGGTACGTATCAGTAAGCAATACATAGGATTCCCACAGAATGATGGTGATTGGAGGCGCCTGAAGCGGGAATTCTTTGATATTGCTCAATTGCCCAATGTCTTGGGAGCCATAGATTGTACCCACATTGCGCTGCGTGCTCCAATTGATGACTCGCCCTTCAGAAATCGCAAACATTTTCATAGCCTTAACGTGCAGTATGTTTGTGACGCACAGATGAGGATTATGCATGTGTGTGCGAATTTTGGAGGGGCTAGTCATGATGCCCGCATCCTCTCTCTGTCGTCCCTGTGGAGACAGTTTGAGGAAAGACAAATGCCCCCTGGTTATCTCGTTGGTGAGTATTTGTGCACAACATGGTTAATTATTGTGACAATTGCCACTGTAGTTTTAAAATGTTAGCGTAATGTTCAGCTATAGGATGCAATTTAACCATATATTTTCCCCCCGCTAATGTCTACTTTTAGTTCAATGCAGATATGTAGCATGTCTTACCTTAAATGCTCAGAAAGAGAATGTAATGTAACCATGTAGTTTTCATTTTACACAAGGCTTGATTTAGGAGAAATACGCATATGTAGCATGTCTTAGCTGAAATGGGAAGATATTAACTAATGCAATTTAACCATGTCCTTGTCTCTTTCCGCAAATGTCTTTTAGTTCAATGCAGATATGTAGCATGTCTTACCTGAAATGCTCAGATAGAGAATGTAATGTAACCATGTAGTTTTCATTTTACACAAGGCTTGATTTAGGAGAAATACGCATATGTAGCATGTCTTAGCTGAAATGGGAAGATATTAGCTAATGCAATTTAACCATGTCCTTGTCTCTTTCCGCAAATGTCTTTTAGTTCAATGCAGATATGTAGCATGTCTTACCTGAAATGCTCAGATAGAGAATGTAATGTAACCATGTAGTTTTCATTTTACACAAGGCTTGATTTAGGAGAAATACGCATATGTAGCATGTCTTAGCTGAAATGGGAAGATATTAGCTAATGCAATTTAACCATGTCCTTGTCTCTTTCCGCAAATGTCTTTTAGTTCAATGCAGATATGTAGCATGTCTTACCTGAAATGCTCAGATAGAGAATGTAATGTAACCATGTAGTTTTCATTTTACACAAGGCTTGATTTAGGAGAAATACGCATATGTAGCATGTCTTAGCTGAAATGGGAAGATATTAGCTAATGCAATTTAACCATGTCATTGTCTCTTTCCGCTAATGTCTTTTAGTTCAATGCAGATATGTAGCATGTCTTACCTTAAATGCTCAGATAGAGAATGCAATGTAACCATGTAGTTTGCATTTTACACAAGGCTTGATTTAGGAGAAATACGCATATGTAGCATGTCTTAGCTGAAATGGGAAGATATTAGCTAATGCAATTTAACCATGTCCTTGTCTCTTTCCGCAAATGTCTTTTAGTTCAATGCAGATATGTAGCATGTCTTACCTGAAATGCTCAGATAGAGAATGTAATGTAACCATGTAGTTTTCATTTTACACAAGGCTTGATTTAGGAGAAATACGCATATGTAGCATGTCTTAGCTGAAATGGGAAGATATTAGCTAATGCAATTTAACCATGTCCTTGTCTCTTTCCGCAAATGTCTTTTAGTTCAATGCAGATATGTAGCATGTCTTACCTGAAATGCTCAGATAGAGAATGTAATGTAACCATGTAGTTTTCATTTTACACAAGGCTTGATTTAGGAGAAATACGCATATGTAGCATGTCTTAGCTGAAATGGGAAGATATTAGCTAATGCAATTTAACCATGTCATTGTCTCTTTCCGCTAATGTCTTTTAGTTCAATGCAGATATGTAGCATGTCTTACCTTAAATGCTCAGATAGAGAATGCAATGTAACCATGTAGTTTGCATTTTACACAAGGCTTGATTTAGGAGAAATACGCATATGTAGCATGTCTTAGCTGAAATGGGAAGATATTAGCTAATGCAATTTAACCATGTCCTTGTCTCTTTCCGCAAATGTCTTTTAGTTCAATGCAGATATGTAGCATGTCTTACCTGAAATGCTCAGATAGAGAATGTAATGTAACCATGTAGTTTTCATTTTACACAAGGCTTGATTTAGGAGAAATACGCATATGTAGCATGTCTTAGCTGAAATGGGAAGATATTAGCTAATGCAATTTAACCATGTCCTTGTCTCTTTCCGCAAATGTCTTTTAGTTCAATGCAGATATGTAGCATGTCTTACCTGAAATGCTCAGATAGAGAATGTAATGTAACCATGTAGTTAGCATTTTACACAAGGCTTGATTTTGGAGAAATACGCATATGTAGCATGTCTTAGCTGAAATGGGAAGATAGAGAATAATATTGAACTAGATATTTTTAAGTTAAAATAAACATTTGTTAATGGATTATCGTGTACAAAACATTTTATTGTACTACAAATACTATTTTGAGGATTCGTTTGGAATTATGTTCTGTTCATAATTTATAGGTGATTCTGGGTACATGAGCCGGACTTGGCTCATTACCCCCTTGCGTAGCCCGACTGATGTGTCTGAGGAGCGCTACAATAGGGCTCATAAGAGAACCAGGGCGGTGCTTGAACGGATGTTCGTGCTCCTGAAGATGAGGTTCAGGTGCCTGGACAGGTTGGGAGGAGCCCTCCAGTACAACCCAAAGAAGGTGGCTAAGATCGTTGTAGCCTGTAGCGTCCTGCATAATATTGCACAGCGGGCTGGGATGCTGCAGGCCGTCCGGCCGGACAGAAACCTCCTCAGAGATGAGGAGGATGATCCTGTTCTAGAGGGGCCATTCCGGGACGAGGGCCTCAATGTCAGAGCAGACATCATCAACCGCAACTTTAGACGGTAAATAATAGAAGTTAGATTGGAGTATTGTCAATAGATGTGAACTCTAGGGAAATGACAAGTAGAGAATTGTGCAAACAGGTTAGGATTGTTCATCAAATGCTAAAAATGTGTTTCATTTATTAATATAGGTGATGCTCTGGCCATTGGGTCCTGTAGCGAGTCTTTGCCACCTGGTTTTTAAAGAGGACATCAGCTGGTAAGTATAAATGTCTGGACTGTTGCTGCCATGAATTGTACACAAATACATCATATGGCATACATTTTATAAACTAGTATTTAGTTTACACATTACTTAAAATGTAAATACTCAGAAAGGGATCCTCTAGCATGACTATGGTTCAATGTCACACATTAGAGGTTTGTTCTGCTCAATATGACTCATCTTCACACTTGATAGAACATAACACAAGATGCTACACAGTAAGCTAGTGACAGAAATTTCTTATGAAATGGGGGGTGGGAGAGGGCTATAGAAATGATTCACACACTTGTAGTAATTTTGAATTAACCTTTTATGCCATTAGGGAGATGACTTAATCTAAAGACTGAAAGGGAGGAATTAGAAGCCTGACAGTGAAGATTGCCCAGACTGACAGTGGAAAAAGCCAAGATTGAAATTGAAGTATACCAATGGGATCATGTCTGCCATTATCTTTGAAATCTGCTGACCTTGAAAACCATACAAAGACATGTTCACATGGTAAGTGCCAACTATTTAATAGAATAAGGCTGTTGAGGCATCCTATTGGAGACACTTAGATGATTTTCTAATTTTTAGATGGCACTTAGATGATTTTCTAATTTTTAGATGGTATTTCAAAGTCCTCTATTTTTGAAATGATGAATAAGACACCTATTGAAGATCAACTGTTTAGCCCTGAATTGACTTTCAAAGACCATGCATTATCCAGGTTGGTGTACCAATGCATGCTAGTGAAGAATGTTGAATATTAGTAGGTTCCATACATTAGTCATATTTAGTTCTTAATTAGATATTTAGGGATCACAATCAGACACTTAGATGAATTTCTAATTTTTAGATGGCATTTCAGTCCTCTATTTTTGAAATGATGAATAAGACACCTATTGAAGATCAACTGTTTAGCCCTGAATTGACTTTCAAAGACCATGCATTATCCAGGTTGGTGTACCAATGCATGCTAGTTAAGAATCACAGGAAGAATGTTGATTATTGGTAGCTTACATAAATTAGTCATACATATTTCATCATTAGATATTTAAGTATCACAATCATAAAAAGGAATACATATTATAGTTGATATAGAGGTATTTGAATGGACATGAAATATTACATTTATGTTCAACATATATATTATAGAAATTTGATATACATTTTTATGTATAATTAGAAAATCATATATATTTTTATTAAATATAATTAATAAATATATTTAAAAAATGTTGAACAAAGTTAGAGCATAGACACAAGATGATTGTAAATGTATTTTATGATTCTTTGACTACGTGTGTATTAACTTTTGTCAAAAATTTTTTACATTTCAGATTGGCATCTGATGACTTCCAGGAATATATTATTATTTTTGGTTCAGTAACTATTACATTTTAAAATGTTAATAATATAAAGTTTAGTATTAAATACACTATTTGGAAGAGATTATAATAAATATCCATATAATCTGTCAATAAAAATCAATTTGACTCCCATGACTGGTAGTTGTCTATTTGACAAGCACATGCATAAGATCAAATAATGCTTTAATTGTTGAAAATCCACTGATTCAGAGAATCTTACATTAAACTATCTTTTTTAACATTCATTGGGGAGTGAGATCCATCGATGCTTTTCTTTAGAAATTATTAGATGTTAAAATAATTTTGGATATGTAGTCAATTTCACCAAAATTAATTTTTTACACTTTTAAGAAGGGGAAGTGGTTCAATTACATTAAAGTGACAGTGTTGTTGAATGTAAAATTAATTTTATAAGATCTTGTATCTTCCTTAGGTATCTCAAAACATTATTTTCAAAA